>NC_047576.1:36659536-36748719 GCF_011004845.1 Esox lucius
GCAGTGTCTGCCAGTATAATTTGTATCAAAATGCACCAACTGATCCACATTTGATTTGCTGTGAGTGGGGCTTGAACTCCGAACATTCATGTTCCAAGGCATCTTCTAGGGCTAAATCAACAAGGGGCAGTCACAAATTCAGAGACGTTTGGCCTTCTTGGTCGGCTCTGCTTTTGTTGACCAAACAAAAAAACAAAAACCCAGCAATGGCAAAACATTTGTGGTGCTGTAAATGTCTTGTCAGCAGAGTGAAATACTATAGGGCTAACTGAAATATGAGTTTAAGGTTAAAACCATCCTTTTATTTGATCAGTTCTATATTCAATGTTTACATTCAATAGCTGTGCCTACTGTAAACACCTGTAAACATACTAGACTGAAACCAATGCAAAAGCTGTAAAACATTACATCTCTTAACATTTTTAAACCAAAAAAAGTTCTACATTTAATGTTCACACGAGTTGCACCTATTGTCAACATCTGTAAACATGGCAAGGATCCTTAAAACATAACATTTTGACAAAATAAATTTTAAACCAAAAGAGTTGTATGTAAACATCTGTAAACATGGCAACATTCCTGTTTGAAATCACTGTAATCACTGTGCAGACTGGTGGTGGTGATGTAATGGTGTGGGGGATGTTTTCTTGGCACACTTTAGGCCCCTTGGTGCCAATTGGGCATGGTTTAATGCCACAGCCTAACTGAGCATTGTTTCTGACCATGTCCATCCCTTTATGACCACCATGTACCCATCCTCTGATGGCTACTTCCAGCAGGATAATGCCCCATGTCACAATTGGTTTCTTGAACATGACAATGAGTTCACTGTACTGAAATGGCCCCCACAGTCACCAGATCTCAACCCAATAGAGCATCTTTGGGATGTGGTGGAATGGGAGCTTCGTGCCCTGGATGTGCATCCCACAAATCTCCATCAACTGCAAGATGCTATCCTATCAATATGGGCCAAACTTTCTAAAGAATGCTTTCAGCACCTTGTTGAATCAATGCCACGTAGTTCTGAAGGCGAAAAGGGGTCAAACACAGTATTAGTATGGTGTTCCGAATAATCCTTTAGGTGAGTGTACATTCAACATCTTGCTTTAATACTCACAACAGTTTGACAGCTTATACATTCAGTGTATCCACCATAGACATCATATATAAAGGCTAGATACCTTGTCCGCGCTTTTGGCCAATGGAGGTCGACGTCCACACATGGCGGCCATCTTGCCACAGGCCGCTTGCTCACTCGTAACATTGTGTTTTATGGTGCATGTACTTTTTAAATAACCATAACTTTCAAATTTTTCTACCGATTTTCAAACGGTTTGGTTTTTTATAAACGTCAGAGATGAAGTTATGCATACATATGAACCATTAAAAACATGGACTTCCATATGAAAATATACTTGAACAGAACCAGATGTGTAATGAATATACAAACACAAGGTATTTATGTTAAATCAATAAATAGGCTACAGAATGGCAACAAGACATATACACTTTTGTACTATTATAATAAAATTATTATAAAATAATAATAATAATTAAAAAAAAAAATCTTTCTGCCGTGTTACGTCCCCAGTGCTTTCTTTTGCTCTGTGTTCGTATGTGGTTTTGTCCCTTTGTGTTCTATGTGGTGGTTGCAGGCTAATTGGCTTCCTGATCGCCGGTTGCAGCTGATTGGTCGGATTTGGGCTGATTGGAGAGCCCCTATGCCAGCTCGTCAGTGGGTACAGCTGGTTTAGCCAGCATATAAGCCACAGTTCTAGTGTCTCAGAGGGAGTCACACATGCTGTTGCTTTTTTGATCTGTGGTGCTATCTGTAAGGTAGAAGGAACGTTTGTGATTAAGTGTTGTGGCAAGTGTCTGTGTTCAAACTTTATGTGCATTGTGTGTTGTGGCATTTGTTTGTGTTTAAACCTTTTTCATTTGTTTCCAGGGGGAAGGGGAAAGCCGTTGTGCTTAAGGCAAGAAGCCCTGGGGCATACACCTCCGGTAGCTTTACTCTGTCTAAAACCACTAGGTAAGACCTGGGCGGACCACCCCCTGTAGTTTGGTTAGAGCACCGGTGCAAGAGGTGCTAGTCAGGTAAGATCTCGGTTTGACAGGCAAGGTAGGTTTAGAGGGTTTGGGTTTACTTTTATGTTCTTTGCTTTGGTTCCGTCCAGCCCATTTTCCCTGAATTACCGTCACGTTAATTAAATAGTCCTGTGAACGGTAGCCCTGTCTCTGTCGTCCATACTCGCACCCACGACCCCATACCCATTCTGTCAAGTCTTAGGGTGCTTTACGTGTAGCGGGGTGTTGCGCTCTCTCCTCCGGGAGGCGTGCGTAACATGCCGGTTAACAAGCATCTCTAAACTGACCACATTTCAGCCCTCTAGGTCACTTGATATGACTTTAGAAACACAACTGAGCCCTAGCACCAGGTCTTGTGAAGCTGTGTGCAAAAGCAGATCAATATAGAATGAATTTGAGTACATTATTTGCCAAGGTATGGTCATGTGTATAGTAAAATGCCCTATGGAAACTCCCCATAGGACTTTGTCAGACAAAATGCTGACAATAAAATGCTTCCTGTGTGGCAACCTCTTTGTGTAGAAGCATAATGAAATGAAATCGAATGAAAGGTAACACTGATGTTACTTGTAGACCATTTGGATTGTATGCCAAGGGTTCTGATATAGAATGACTACAAAAAATATGGTCTCTATTTTTAAACTATTATAAAAGTGACATTTATTTGCACAAAAAAAATAATAGGTACATGATTCCCCTTTACAAATATCCAAAAAAGAAATGCTGTAGAGAGAACTACACTACTGTTGAAGTAAAAGAGGACAGTACCTTGAAAACACATACCTTGGGCTAATGCCCTTTGAAAAGGACAGTTTTATTAGGTTTCTGTTGGATGTTGTTGCTCTGTTAGCTGAGGATTGTAATTCTGGCGATGCGGTGCAGCCTTAACTTCAAAAACAGGGACAGAATTATTTTTAACACCCTATAGTGGTGGCTGTCTATCCCAACACAAACATCCTCTGAACCAATCCTTTTTCAGACAATGTAAACAACCTCAAGCAGTTTGATGGGCTGTGATCATCTGATACTGCCTGATGACTGCCGAATGACCCACTGTGCTGCCCTGACGACCCTCACGGTTCCCTCTGATGGAATCACCAGACCTCCATTGTTTTTTAAAGTCAGCAGGTGGTAGCTCTGGTCCTTGATGGCAGATGCAGCATCTGGGCTGGCACTAGGCTGGCAAGGCAGACATCACACGACAGCTTCTTCAGAGCCTGTCGCACAACAAATCCTGAAATTTGAGTTAGTAATATCATAACTTATAACAATAATCATTAATAAGCATGGGGAAATTAAGGGAACACTTCTCTTTTTGGACAATCGTGAGATCGACTTTCAGTTAGCCTTCACCTGAAATGTACATGAGAGCGTTGTCCACAAGACCATCGAAGTGGACGGGAAGGTAGCTGTGATCATGTACTAGGGCAGGAATGTCAGCAAACGGGGATGGAAGATCTTCTCCTCCTGCTGCAGAGGATACATCTACAGCTGACAGGCTTGTAGAGGTGTCGATGACAGCTGGTAGGGACTCTGTGTCACCCTGTGCCATCACATTGCCTCTGCATGGTTTAACAACCCCACACTGGGCCATCAGCTTTACAACCTAAAGATGTACTTGAACTGGCTGGCATTAGGGTTGTTATTCCAGCCATCGTTTAAAAAAAAAAAAAAAGATACAAGTATAGTACACAGATATTCAATACATGCTTTAAAATGTTTTATGCTTAAAACATTTTTATAAAAAGACTAATTAGAACTAGCCACCCCTGAATGATCTTTCCACATAAAATAGGTTGAATGACATTATCATACAATTCAGACTGTATCAGTGATGATAAGTTCTGCAAACAAATAGTCAAACACAGGCATTTTTCTAAATACTCAAAATGCTTTGTCTTAGGGTGTTTGGCTTCAGAAAACATGTTACCAAAAGTAAAAAAAAAAACATATGGACCGATAAACTGAAAACAATACAAGCATTTGCTGACACTGTGTCACTTAGTGTTGCAGCTGGTAAATATAAATTATGAACCCTACCAGATGCTCTGATGGAGTTGAAGTGAAGCTCCAAGTGGTCCTGGCTGAACCTGTAGGCCAGGACATATTGCTGTCCTTCAAGCAGCACAGGAACCAACCGGATTGAAAAGCATGTGCAACTTTGCTGGTTAGCAGCTAAACTGTAACGTTAGCTGCCATAGGTCCCACTCAAAGCTTATTGTTATTAGCCAGCAAATAACTACAACCACATCCACAAATATTGTAATTTAGACAAAAGATTAGTTGTCATAAAATCGTTATTGGTGTCAGTAAAACCTCTATAACCGAACAGCTCGTTTGTGATATCTGCCTTGATAACTTACTCAAGTAGCCGTGATCCAACTATGCTGCAATTTCAAAATGTTCAAGCATTCAGAATTATAGCCACGTTAATAACGTTTGTAAGAAACCAAACCGTTTGTAAATCCGTCAAGGTTTCAGCGAGATAAGAGTATTTGTGTTAGTGCTGATCACTCACCTTACATCAGGTACCACAGAGCTCGCCAGGAAGCCTGCCTGTGACAAGATGGCCACCGGTGATGCCGGAAGTGACTGCGCCATGAGACGTCTAGCCTTTATACATGATGTCTATGGTATCCACACCTGTTACGAAAGCACTATTCTCCCATCATTCTCCAGTTAAAAAAGCACTGGTGCCAGTTCAAAACATATCTAAATTTAAAGCACACACAAATGACATCTCTCTTTATTTCTTTAATCACTGATTTAACGTGCACTTTGACATTCAGCATTTACCCATTACTTGGATATGGATATAAAAACAAACACTTAGGAAAAAATAAGAATACACAAATGAATTGTGTTAACAGGCTTTTGTAAAAACATAAATAAACAACAACATTGTAGGCTGTAGTTAAATTAATTATATTGACTTCGCATTGCAAGTGATTTGACTGATGCAGATCCTTATTGAAGTCCATTGAGCCAATGCAACGTCATTGGGTTAATCATTATTTAACCTGTTATTCATTATTTCAATCAGTAGGTGCGCTCAGTGAGCGCTGTCTAGACGAGGCTTTGAGAAATGTGCCTTTTATCAAAACAATTTGCTGGAAAGCCTCATTGATTCAAGAAGGCTTCGTTTGGCCATCACTACAACAAAGGGCGAAACAAACCTACGGACCTAAATACACATACCAGCCAAGACAACATGGAACAGGTGAGTACAAAGACAGGTGTGAGTAATGAGTCTGATAACGTGTAGACAGGTGCAGCAGTAGGGATCCGGGAGCACCCCTAGAGGGCGTGGCAGGTCTGGAAGGACAAGGATGACGACTGTGGGAACGAAGAGGGGAGGTGTCCCACCAACGTAGCATGTGAAACTGACACGTGTTTTTTTATTCCATTAAAATAAGGAATTTAAATATGTTTCAATGGGCTAAATACAGTGGGTACGGAAAATATTTAGACCCCTTTAAAATGTTCACTCTTTGTTTCATTGCAGCCATTTGCTAAAATCAAAAAAGTTCATTTTATTGCTCATTAATGTAAATATCACATGGTCATAAGTATTCAAACCCTTTGCTTAGTATTGAGTAGAAGCACCCTTTTGAGCTAGTACAGCCATGAGTCTTCTTGGGAATGATGCAAGTTTTTCACACCTGGATTTGGGGATTCTCTGCCATTCTTCCGTGCAGATCCACTCCAGTTCCATCAGGTTGGATGGTGAATGTTGGTGGACAGCCATTTTCAGGTCTCTCCAGAGATGCTCAATTGGGTTTAGGTCAGGACTCTGGCTGGGCCAGTCAAGAAAGGTCACAGAGTTGTTCCGAAGCCAGTCCTATGTTATTTTAGCTGTGTGCTTAGGGTCATTGTCTTGTTGGAAGGTGAACCTTCGGCAGCACTCTGGATGAGGTTTTCTTCCAGGATATCTCTGTACTTGGCCGCATTCATCTTTCCTTCAATTGCAACCAGTCGTCCTGTCCCTGCAGCTGAAAAACACCCCCATAGCATGATGCTGCCACCACTATGTTTCACTGTTGGGATTGTATTGGGCAGGTGATGAGCAATGCCTGGTTTTCTCCACACATACCGCTTTGAATTAACGCCAAAAAGTTCAATCTTGGTCTCCTCAGACCTGAGAATCTTATTTCTCATAGTTTGGGAGTCCTTCATGTATTTCTTGGCAAACTCTATGCGGGCTTTCATATGTCTTGCACTGAGGAGAGGCTTCCGTCGGGCCACTCTGCCATAAAGCCCCGACTGGTGGAGGGCTGCAGTGATAGTTGACTTTGTGGAACTTTCTCCCATCTCCCTACTGCATCTCTGGAGCTCAGCCACAGTGATCTTTGGGTTCTTCTTTACCTCTCTCACCAAGGCTCTTCTCCCACGATTGCTGGTCTAGGTCTAGGAAGAGTTCTGGTCGTCACAAACTTCTTACATTTAAGGATTATGGAGGCCATTGTGCTCTTAGGAACCTTGAGTGATGCAGAAATTATTTTGTAACCTTGGCCAGATCTGTGCCTTGCCACAATTCTGTCTCTGAGCTCCTTGGGCAGTTCCTTCGACCTCATGATTCTCATTTGCTCTGACATGCACTGTGAGCTGTAAGGTCTTATATAGACAGGTGTGTGCCTTTCCTAATCAAGTCCAATCAGTTTAATTAAACACAGCAGGACTCCAATGAAGGAGTAGAACCATCTCAAGGAGGATCAGAAGAAATGGACAGCATGTGAGTTAAATATGATTGTCATAGCAAAGGGTCTGAATACTTATGACCATGTGATATTTCCATCAATCCATCCATCATCTTCCGTTTATCTGGGGCCGGGTAGCGGGGGCAGCAGTCTAAGCAGAGACTTCCCTCTCCCCAGACACTTCCTCCAGCTCTTCCGGGGGGACACAGAGGCGTTCCCAGGCCAGCCGGGAGGCATAGTCCCTCCAGCGTGTCCTAGGTCTTCCCCAGGGTCTCCTCCCGGTGGGACGGGACCGGAACACCTTCCCGGGAAGGCGTTCAGGAGGCATCCGAAACAGATGCTCAAGCCACCTCAGCTGACCCCTCTCGATGTGGAGGAGCAGCAGCTCTACTCTGAGCTCCTCCCGGGTAACTGGCTGTGCCTAGAAATTCTGTCCATAAAAATGACGAACAGAACCGGCGACAAAGGGCAGCCCTGCTGGAGTCTTACATGCACTGGGAACAAGTCTGACTTATTGCCGCAATGCGGACCAAGCTCAAGCTACATTTTTTTCTGTCAAGATGGGGTGCTGAGTGTACATTCATGAGAAATAAAATGAACTTTTTTGATTTTTGCAAATGGCTGCAATGAAACAAAGACTGAAAAATGTAAAGGGGTCTGAATACTTTCCGTACCCACTGTATACTATTTGAATGTCTGAATATAGTCTATATTTCACACGATGCTCCTCTTTCGTTCAGCCTTGGCATTCATGTGTACAAAAATTGTAGTCCTGTGGGATCGGTGGTTGGCAGTTGGCGCCAGTAGTCAAGATGCGTGTGCGACGTGTATGTTCATTGTTTGAGTGCAAAATCACAAGCAACAGCAGTGGTGCAGGAGAAGCACTTAAGATGTGTTCACGACAACGGAACGTTGTTTGCACAGAGTGACAGTTCTACTCCTTGATGAAATGGGTACAACAAAAACTGAAACTGGTATTGATCCTATTGACTCTAGAATCAATCTTCAAAAATGTGTGTCTGTATTATTGATATTTTGGGATTGATCTGCCCACCCCTACAAAACAGGTGACATTGATTCACAATCGCTTATGCTTCCTAACTGGACAGATTGATATCCCTGAAGTTTAATTAACTTGGTGTTATCCTGTGATGATTATGAGTTTTAGAAGTGTATTATCACAATTTTCCATCTACAAACCTAATTAACCAGGTGAAACTGAACACATCTGCCACATTTTGTTTTGCAACTACTAAACATATTTCACTATTTTACCATGTTTTATATAATTTTTTTCACCATCTTTAATCTACTCATCACAATACAGGCTATACAGGATTGTATTGTTAGGGCAAAATTTGACGTTTCAGAAATGACTCAAAAACTTGAGTGCACATTTGGTCTAGTTTCTCAGTTTGCTCTAAACTTTTTCCAGCATGTCTTTGCACGTTGACTGACAGGTCAATATGTTTTGGCCTGGCTATAGATTTGTTTGAAAAATGCTTCTAGAGACAGTGTTAGCTTTTTGTGTCATTTGGCTTACAATTCCTAATATTTTGAGAATATTCTAAGGAATTGCCTGAAACATGAGGAATAGGTCAAGGAAGAATAAAGCAGTGTTGAGGAAAAAGACTTGTAACAAGAACTTCTATTCTGAAGTTTGTGTAGTGAACTCTCCCAGAGCAGCTGAAATGCCACCCAAGTGGAAACCACTAAGAACATTTTAAGATTTGGCTCTTTCAAAAACTTGCTCTCTGTAAGATCAATAGTAAACTTAATCACAGTTATCTACCGTGTTATGACTGCCTCTCTCCACTTGTGCCATGATGTGACATTATCCATCGCCCAAAGAGTGCAGCATTTGGTTAAATCATGTGCTGTTGTAAGAGAATTTTCCTTTGGGAAACGATGGGCTGCTTGGCATTCACACCTGATTCCGTCACATTCTGTGCTCCAAAACACATCTGGTCATATGACATAAATGTTTGGAAATCCATTGTCATGTGAAATTGATCGAAACTTTTTCCGCTAGGTTTCACATTTAGAAAAGGAGTTTGAAAACCAAAAACAGTGAATGCTACTGTTCTACCACCAGGTATGTTGGTCTACACGATACCATGCAATGTGTCATTAGTTGTAGATAAGTTGTACACAAGATAATGGAAAACACAGACAGTATACAGTAAAAGTATGTTTAATTGTGATAATTATTTCCATTATTTTTTGTCATTACTGCCAGGCAGGCACGAGACCTGCACTGTTGGAGATGGTTGTTAAAGACATGATCTGTGGAGGAGGACAAGGGCTTTAGAGAATTTGTAGGGGAAGAGCACTTATGATCATTTTGGAACCGAAAAAAGTCCTGGGGGGTGGCGGCACGAATAGGCGGCGCATGAATGCACCATGAATTCACCATCACTTGTTTCAGCATTGTACCTCCCTCACAGGGAGAACCACATGGCCCAGTGCTGTAAAATGTGTCCCTTAAATTGCAACTCGGCTGCCACCCATTGACTAGGCAAACACTTTTATTCAGGCCCCATAAAAGGACCCCAGTAAAGCAGCTCTGGGCTACAATGGATGAAGAAGAAAGAAGATTTGCGTTTTATGTTTTTTTAACTTGCCTCCGCCGCTTTTTGTTAATAAATGCCCTCCAGGAACCAGAGCACTGGGACCAAATCATTTTCCTGTGTCTCTCATCATTACAGTAACTATGTTGGAAGAATATGTCTGTTTCTACATTCTGTTTATTATTGTACGCAGATCATTAATGTTTCAATGAACCACAGTTTTGGCAAAATACCTGGATTTGATATGTCTTCTTGATAATATTGTCATACTGCTTGACTGCATAAATCTACTCCAAACACAAAATGTTTCCAAGATTATCAATAGCTGATAGGACGGTGACGCAGCAGACGGGTTCTGCACAAATGTTTCAATTGTCTCAGTGTTTCCGAAAGACTCATTCTGCCCATAAGTACCTTCTGGGGCTGGTGGACATCTAGGGGGCAGTCTGTTCAGCTTTGAGGTAACTTGTCTGAAATCACTGGGGAATACATTTCTGCTGTTTGCTATTAAATGGAACAACATTTAACAAGTCTCATCCGCTTCCTCCGGAGATGATGACGTAGTAGGGTGGTTGTCAAAGCTCTCCTGTGGGACCCGCCGAAATGAACCTATATGGACTTAAAACTGGTCTTTCATACAATGTTTTCTGAAATTAGCATGCAATATTAGGGAACCTCAAATGTAAGTGAAACAAAATAGAACTACAAATGTGACAATGATCCCTTTGTATCTCCAACCATAACCTTGTATGTTCACTGCTGTGTGTGCAACATCATCCCACATTTTATCCTTCCAACCACAAGATTGTAAATGACAACTAGGAAACCAAAAATCTATGTCCCATTGCATAAAAAGAGAATTCAAGATCATACTAATGATTGCAGCCATCAATGTTTGGTAAGTCAGCTATGCAATTACAAAAACTAAAGTTAGTATAAGGTGTGGCAGGCCAAATGCCTTAAGTATGGGCTATTCATGGGAAACTTCCACACAGAATAAAATAATTGGGGGTTTTGAAATCATTATTTAATAGTGGGCATAAAGCAGACATGCCCGAAAGCAGGTAAAAGTGCTCTCCCTAACATTTTTATTAGGCATGCAATTATTCACTTACCTATTCGGCATAAAGCAGACTTGCCCAAAGGCAGGTAAAGGTGCTCTCCCTCACTTTTTAATTAGGCATGGAATTACTCGCTTACCTGATCAGCACATTGAATGAAAGTGACTCACTTCAAAAGCAATTACCGCACCAAGAACCAATGTGTAGCCTTTGTAGTATATTGGCAATAGAGTAATGTAATTAATACATTTTGTTAGCATAATGGCACTTAAGTTGTGACTTCTAACTAGCATTACCAACAATAATGTGTTGATTATTAGCTTTTAACATTTAAAGATTGATATAGAATTATAAGGTTGAATCATAAAATATGTTTGTCTGCAAAGAGAATGTAGTGTAAAAAGAAATGGTATGGCAATAATGTTGCAAGTAACCGTATTAACTTCGGTCACGAATAGAAAATTACACTACCAAAAATTCCAAATTTGGAAGTTATAGAAAGATAGATTACAAGTTGAAAATAATGAAAATATCTCTATCTTTTAAGTATGTTTTATTTCAAGTTTAAAAGTCTGTACGAAGAGCCACATTCCATCACACAATGTATAATTTTTGTTAGCTATGTGCTACAGTGTTTGAGCAGAGCAGTGAGACACTGGCTGGTGACCTGATAGAAGACCTCTCTAACAGGGTAATTTCGGAGCCTTGGCCTGCTGTGAGGCCAGTTAGGCATGGATTTATCAATGTGTTACTGTGTGTGTTTTGTCTTTCACTTTGAGGACGGCTACCTTACATACTGACAATAATGTTATGGAATTTTACCACCCCCCTGCAAATACTATTAAGCTAGCTACATGACACTAACATAAACACATAGAGAATAGATAATGATCCACAAAAATTTGTTATCTATCTGTGGGTGTCCTGTCTGTCAGAGACCAAAAACTGAAATCGATCTAGGTCATGCATGGCTGAGTTCGTAGAGCACAGATCTTGTAACATTAAGTTTGGGGGCTCAATATCTCTGAGGGACCATTATGAAAACTTATCAAAATGCATGTACTACGCATGAGTTTCTGCTTAATGAACAGCAGAAATATTTCTCCCACATTCCCATAACTTCCTGATAAATATCACAAATAATATTAGTATCATAACATGATTTTAGATGGCCTAGGGTGGTCTAGCAGGTATGTTCTGCTGCAGCGAGTGTTCATGACAGAACAAGAGACAATGGCTGAAATTCTTTCACACATTTCCTTTCTAATAATGCATAGAATGCCTGAAAATATATCTTTATAAAAGATATTACATGGTTAGTTTAAAGATCCCCACACATCACAAGTATGCCCTAGCATTTTTTCTCTAAGAACAGAAGGCCAGGGCAGCATAAGCATCAACAAGTTAAGCATGCTCTTGCACTGATGTTAAGATGGGACCTATTCCACTATCAGATCTCTGTCATATTTTCATGCTGACTAGACTAAGCATGAGTCAGAGGTATGAGCTGATAAAGGTTGCCTTTCACACAGCAACAACACATACCCGTGTGCTTATCACCTCAACTCCTCACATGCAATTGCTAGGAGGACAGAAGGAAGACTGTTACATTTGGCGATTTGTTTTTGCTTCTCTGAGACAGATAAAGTATGTGGAATCTTAGGGAGAAAGACCTCTGGAATCACAACAGGAGGCAGGGCGAGGGCATGCCTGGATCTGTGATTCAGTGTCATCATGGAAATGCTTTTTTTTCTCTTTAGACTTTTTTTGATGTTTATTGCACGGACTTAACCATTAATTACAATCACCACATAAAATGTTATCAAGAAATAAGAAGACAACTAAAAATAAAATGTTTGTATGAGACTGTAGTACCCAGAATGGTTAGATATAAATATATCCCATAAAGGTCTTCAAAGTGCCATATTCAAATTTAGTTACATTAACGCAAAGGGAGAAGGAGGTGGGTGTGATACTAATCATCCAGGTTTACATCCATTACCAATGCTACCCTGTAGAACCCAGTTGAAGGTTGTTTTGATCTTCTGAGCCATTACTGTGCCCTTTAAAGTCCTAACACCCAGTCATCCACTGAGGTTCCAGCTCAGGATTGCCTTTATTCCGTCATCCATAATGTCAGCAAATAAAGTAAAACTAAACATTTTCAACAGCCCTTTTTTTCCTGGATGAAAAGCATTGTGTTGCAAATTGGTAATAATATATTCATCCCTAGGTAAACATGCCTGCCATGTTCTTTAGACACAACAGAGGCAAACAAAATGAAATTGATAATTTCTCTCCCTTTGAGAATGCTGTTCTTTAATTCTGACAGTAAACTTGTGGTTGTTACGGGGTGTTAAGTAGGATTTAAAACTTGTCAGACAAGACATGTTTGAAATTGCTTTAAATAAGAGCACTGTATTGCTGTCAACCAGAGGCTTAGAGGAACATATCCTCACAATTGAGGCACTCATCCTGGCTCAGAGAGCCTTGCAGAGTGTGAATTACACTGTGACATTCAGGGGGTCTCTACTGGGTGCAAGCGCTTGCAGTAAACTTTTTCATCGGCCTAATAGTAAAGACAGGTTAACAGGAAAAATGAATTGCCTTTAAATGTGGCATAAACACAACAAGTCATTATGTTCTCATGTCATTATCCTCAAGTCCTAAATTATTAAACCGTCTTAACAGAAACATTGCACTGTGCTCTTGCAAAGGAAAATAACACATGCTTGTTCCCAGATGCCAAACCAGAACAACGAAATACAATTTCGTAACGATTTGTTATTTTATAAAAACTAATATTGATTAGATAATTTATTGATTCGATTATTTATTTATTTCACAGTTAATTTTAGTTGTTTGAGTCCCGTTTGACCTGCTGTCCACAATTAACTCCAGCTCAGTAGCTCCAGAGACATGATCCAACTATCAACTCTACTACCATGTGCACACAGAAATAGGCCATGCTGAAGGCAGCATAGAGATGAAACCTTTTAATTGATAGCAAATATAAATGCAATTAAATGAAAGTTGAATGGTATCAACAGACAAAGCTTAGAATCAAAAGCATACACAAACAGACTCTGCTCGACATAGAAGAATTGTTTAGGCTTGCTGCTGCAGTGTGCAAACAATATTTTGATAATCACCCCCCAACAGTTAAGCAGTTGATGAGTGCAGCTCCATAATATGATATTGTTTAAATCTTGACAAACAAGTTGAACTTAGTTTTATTTGGGAAACTTTAATATTATTACCATTTTAAAAGCTTTTTAAACTTTTGAACTATTCACTGAATTTTCAACAAATAATAGAGTGATAACGTTTGCATTACGGGCTCCCCAGTTTGACTTTTGATATATTTAATGTCACATCTGTTATTCAGGGGATGTAAGACCCCCCTGGGCCCCGTAATTCACATTTTGGAGCCAATGCTTCAGGACCAACTTCTTGTAAGACCATAATGTTTCTTAATATTGTGACCCAGCACCCCCTACTGGAGGAAAAATACACAATGTTTTTAAAGTATTGGAGAGTAATTGAGGCAAAACTGGATGAAGAATCATGAGAAGAAAAGCTGAGTGGAAAACTTTCCAGGATATTATTTAGGAGTTTTGTTTATGTACTAAAGAAAGGCTAACTTTCAGGACAAAGATTAGTCTGACTATTCATCCACATCACTACCATATCCACTTACATTTCTTTAACATGATTTCTTTGCTTTTCTTACTGATTATTTGTAGAATGCAAACACATTCTAACCATTCTGATTGATCCCAGAAACCAATGGTTGAGCAGGCCTACACAAATTATGAATTATGCCATTGGCTTTGATACTGTAATAACTAATTGGTTAGTGACAAGCTAATTGCTAACTGTTTTGTTTTGTACAATGGCTCTCATTTTGAAGATAGTACAAATTACTTCTAGGATATTAGTTTCAGACTGAAAGTATAGATTGATCGATAGAGCAGTGGAATTAAAATCAGGATGAGGCATCAGACAAGGAGAAAATTTACATATCTAATGCTTGAATAATGAGGCAGAAATGGCATACATGCCCCTTTTTGAGGCTTTAAGATACTAAAACTCCTTGAATGGGCTAAATCATTAAGTTTGCACTTGTTCCTACAAAGCAAGATTATTTTTATCTTTAAGTGTGTGTAATTACTGTATTAAAATCTGGAATATTACAAAAAAGCCTAAATAAAAATAGCTGGATTGCATTCCATTTAACAAGCACAGCCACTAGAATATTAACATATTTTAGTAGCGCTAGCACAACTTATTGAAACTCCTATATTCAACTGTCCTTACATGATGTAAGGTAGTTTTTTATAGCATTGGACTCGAAGATCCTTCAAATCAAATTCCTACTCGGTGAAAGAAAAAAGACCAGTGCTACTCTTTCTCCCAATGCAACAAACTCAATTGAAAACAGCATTATTAAAGTAATTATACAAACATTGGAGATGAGGAAAACACAATCAACACAATAGTTTCTGTTCTTTGTGGCAGAGATGGGTAAATTATATCTGTTACTTTTGGATTTTTGAACGGAGTAAATCATCTCTGCAGTATAATCTCTTGCTAATGGCCTGAGTCAAGCATTACCTCTATTACTTTTTCTTTAATATCACTCCTAATTAAAGACTGTGGTTTATCATCACCCATGCACGTAATTTGACTGTATACTAGCTATCCATTACTAGTCATGTATGAATTAGGTGTCAAATGTCACCTTCTTGTTCTGTATTCGTTTAGGTCATAAACATTTATTAAATGCTTCACAAGATAGGTGAAACCTGAATGTAGCACCATAACATCTAATCTGTAATGTTTTTTGTAAATCAGAGCAAGCTGCATTCCATTTTTACATTAGGGATGCTAGTATTGGAGAAAGATAGAAGGAGACATGAGCACCTTGTCCTGTGATGTAGCAGGCTCTTCTGCCAAGGTTAGCCTTCATCATACAAAGGGATTAGATCGCCCAGCATAAGTGCCTTCAAGTTATTAGCACCTTCTTATACAAAGTATAACAGCAATCCTAAAGACATTGATTGCAGGGAACAGTTCAAATACAATTTCTTTATAGCTATTAATATGTATGCCTTAAATAGAAGCACACCGCTAAGCAGCTTATGATATTATGAAAAGAATGTTCCCTCAGGGGCATAATATGCCAGCAGTGACAGTAAGGAGAGATTCGTATTTACTCAGATTGGCTGTACTTACGTCAAGCATTCTCCAAGCTTGTGGGAGGGAAGATGGGGCAGTGGCAACAGCTCAGTTTCGATAAGCACTTACCGTGAATAAAAGACAAGCATGAAAGTGAGGTTTAGCCTCTTTAAAGATTCCCTACCAAATGTAAAGGCAGATAGGGCAGGTGCATTTGGTTCCGGACATGATTAACCGTCTGTGCTGCACTGTTACTGCAAAAACGAGACATCGCAGAGACATTGTCCAAGGTTGTCCAGGTGGGGGACCTGTCATCCCAAACCAGAGCTTAGCAGTGAGGCACTTGGAGCAAAAGATTAGGACACCGGAATACAGATTCTTCTCTTTTTTTCAGTTCAGGTTTAATCCAACACTGTTTTTTCACCTCTTAAACATCTCCATCTCTTGCATCAATTCCTCCTATTTTGTTTCTCTATTTTATTCATCTTTATCTTCTTATTCTGGGCACAATTTCCAATTATACACAAGCAAACTTGGTTTTGATTTGCTACTGAGCAGTAAAGCGTTTTCCACCAAATCAAGAAAAATATTTTGCATCCATGTACAACACCGTTTTTAACACTTGGAAAGTGTTAACATGATTGTTCCATTTTAGTGAAATAAATTTTTCATTTATTGCTGCATAGCAATTTATTTTGAGTAGGTCTATTTGCTGTTTTATTCGATTTGTGGTGAATAAGAAATATATTTTTTGTAGTCTTCATTTTCATTCTGTGAGAAATTTAAATAAAGGTAACTTCTGAAATGTATTGTCAATTTTGTCAAATTGCAATTTGTAAGCCAATGTGTGATAACGCTGTAGCTCATCATTCAAAAACATAGAAGACCTCTAGGTTGTAAAAGTGAGCATCTTTAAAATAAATTGGCATCTTGTAGTGTATGCTGAAATATGAAATGTCGAATGTGTTGCTTTACGCAAATGCACATGGGGCTATTGTTCGTCTTGTTTTCAAACTATGGATATGCCCACTGAAAGTGCTACGTTTTACAGCCTAACAGTTTATGGATCAGCTACAGGCTGTATGGATATGACGTTTGCTACATCCACAGCCTATAAGCCTATGCATTTTGCTTAAAGATATGCACACTTTCCCATCAAGTCCAACATTGATAAATGCCAACCTTTGCGTCAAAACTAGCGCACTCATGATTTACGCACATATTTGTGCATATGCATGATTGATACATGAGGCCCCTGGCCTATTATGAAGGTACATTTGTGTCTTTTTGTCGAGAGCAAAACTTTCCTTTTCAATCAAAAAACATTGTTCTGAAAGCAAAAATGAGGCTTTTGCAATCAAATATTTTGTAATAGAGCACACAACTTAATGCATTTAAATCTTAAACATATTTTGAGACTTTAATTTCAATATTTTGTCTAAAACCAATGTATAACATACATTTGAATCAAATTCAGTGCACATGGAAAGCCATATGTCTACTTCAAAAAATTATTACCCTATGTGTATTGTTTCCCTCTGACCAGATGTCCTGTGACAAGGCAGAGAGAGAGAGAACACACACACACATTCCAACTTGGTGGAAACCCTTTGTAAAGGCCTATGGCTGTTTTGGATTCATATTCAGTCCTCATGGGACACATTGTATGATTTTTAAGTAATTAATTTGCATTTAATTGCATGACATAAGTATTTGATACATCAGAAAACATTGTTTGCAATTACAGAGATCATATGTTTCCTGTAGTTCTTGACCAGGTTTGCTCACACAGCAGCAGGGATTTTGGCCCACTCCTCCACACAGACCTTCTCCAGATCCTTCAGTTTTCGGGGCTGTCGCTGGGGAATATGGACTTTCAGCTCCCTCCAAAGATTTTCTATTGGGTTCAGGTCTGGAGACTGACTAGGCTACTCCAGGACCTTGAGATGCTTCTTACAGAGCCACTTCTTAGTTGCCCTGGCTGTGTGTTTCGGGTCGTTGTCATGCTGGAAAACCCAGCCATGACCCATCTTCAATGCTCCTACTGAGGGAAGGAGGTTGTTGGCCAAGATCTCACGATACATGGCCCATCCATCCTCCCCTAAATACGGCGCAGTCGTCCTGTCCCCTTTGCAGAAAAGCATCCCCAAATAATGATGTTTCCACCTCCATGCTTCACGGGTTGGGATGGTGTTCTTGGGGTTGTACTCATCCTTCTTCTTCCTCCAAACACGGCGAGTGGAGTTTAGACCAAAAAGCTATATTTTTGTCTCATCAGACCACATGACCTTCTCCCATTCCTCTTCTGGATCATCCAGATGGTCATTGGCCAAGTTCAGATGGGCCGGGACATGCGCTGGCTTGAGCAGGGGGACCTTGCGTGCGCTGCAGGATTTTAATCCATGATGGCGTAGTGTGTTACTAATGGTTTTCTTTGAGACTGTGATCCCAGCTCTCTTCAGGTCATTGAACAGGTCCTGCCGTGTAGTTCTGGGCTGATCCCTCACCTTCCTCATGATCATTGATGCCCCACGAGGTGAGATCTTGCATGGAGCCCCAGACCGAAGGAGATTGACCGTCTTCCATTGAACTTCTTCCATTTTCTAATAATTACACCAACAGTTGTTGCCTTCTCACCAAGCTGCTTGCCTATTGTCCTGTAGCCCATCCCAGCCTTGTGCTGGTCTACAATTTTATCCCTGATGTCGTTACACAGCTCTCTGGTCTTGGCCATTGTGGAGAGGTTGGAGTCTGTTTGATTGAGTGTGTGGACAGGTGTCTTTTATACAGGTAACGAGTTCAAACAGGTGCAGTTAATACAGGTAATGAGTGGAGAACAGGAGGGCTTCTTAAAGAAAAACTAACAGGTCTGTGAGAGCTAGAATTATTACTGGTTGGTAGGTGATCAAATACTTATGTCATACAATAAAATGCTAATTATTTATTTAAAAATCACAAAATGTGATTTTCTGGATTTTTGTTGTAGATTCCGTCTCTCACAGTAGAAGTGTACATATGATAAAAAATTACAGACTTCTACATGCTTTGTAAGTAGGAAAACCTGCAAAATCGGCAGTGTATCAAATACTTGTTTTCCCTACTGTATGTTTCCCTTTCACTTGAGCTCAACATCACTTCTTCTCCCTATGTGTTCATAGGCCTACTCTGGGGGAGAATTTCCATCGTTATGCATTCGATCATCCCTTCTCTGACCTCATCAGCTATCAGGAATGTTTCGTCTTGGAGTTTTAAGGGATGGTTTCTACTGAACCCTGCGAGTCATGCTGGTTGGTCCGGAAGGAAGTATATGCTTGGCTCACTCGCTCCGTCGTGAACCACTAGGAGCTAAAGCCCCTCTAGGGGGCAGAGCTCCACGACATATAACGTTAGTTCCCGGGAATGTAACTGGTTATATGAGTGGAGCGGAGCCCCCTAGACCTGTTGCCCTGCCGTCCCACAAGTTATGCTGAATAAACTCAGGAGGGCATTTCTGGGCTCACAGGTCCTATATAGGGGCAGGTGTGCCCTGAGTGGCTGTCTAATCTTGCATAATGTGTTTTCAGTACGGCTGCTAACGCGGCTAGGGTAAACCACTAAGAGCTAAAGCCCCTCTAGGGGGTTCAGCTCCACTCATATAACCGGAGTTACATTCTTGGTAACTAACATTCTAACAGCACATGGGGAGGAGTGCTTGAGCAAATCCCCCCACACACCCCCACACCCTGGGATAGCGAGAGTAACATAGGCTTACTTGGGTGGTCATGTCTGTTTTTGGTTTAGTCCTAATTTTCAACAATGTTTTGGATTGTCCACCAGAATGTTAAGTTATTGTATAAATATGACAAGCATATTTTTACTAACTGCAAACAAAACTAGAGGACAGTAAATCTGAACCTTCACTTAACAAAGGATATCGGCTAAGTTGAAAGAATAACATATGTTGCTACAGACAGTCTGAGGACCATGAATGGATTTTTTATATGTGGAAACCTAAATTTCATATACATTTTAAATAATCCATTTGGCCTTTATTTATGGCTAGCCATGAGTGGGTGAAGCCAAGGGCTCCAGGAAGGGGGGCAGACCCCTAGGATGACCCCAAACAACCTCTCCCATTAAATCAGGGTAGCCTATTTCTAAGGGTTAAAATTTAGTGTTCAGACTGGTCTCAACTGTGGTAATTTCCTCAACATAAACAAATTCAGTTTTGGGGTAATCAAACATTGAGTAGAGGTTACAGACGTTTGCTACTCAATAGCTTTAACATTGAAATGTATGACTATTGACCAAAAGTCATCCTCCATTGTTGATGATAGAGTAATTTTAATGTCAATAGAACCACAGACGTGGTCAAAATAGAAGTTGTGATTTAGTGTTTGGCTGACTGCCACTATTTGAAATTAAAACGATTCAAAGTTGGAGAATTTTACTTAAATGTAGAGGGTTAATCAAGACATTGTTTGTCACAAGGTAGTTTGGTCGTTGCCTTTAAAAATGCAAAATGTGGGTGCTGTAGATATGCTAATACAATCGCCCTGGTGGTTGCAGTAGGTTTACCACTGGAACATGGGCTGGAGTTTTTTCTCCTACAACTTAGTTGCGCAGCAAATCCCCTAGTGGGCAAACCAATTTAGTTAGGCATATGCAAAGAAACTACAGGGTATTCTAAATTCATGATAGCTAATTAAAGAATTCGAGAGCTGTTTAGCTCTGTAAGACAAATGTGTCAGTGGGTTATATGGTTTATAATTCCTTCGCACAAGACTGTTGCACATTGATGTCTTTGATTGTGTTAGTGAATGTTTGTGTTTTTAACAGTTTTTGATGAATATACAGTATGCAACTCCATATTGAATGGATTCTAGATCCATCCCTATTATCAGTTCTCGATTTTTACATGTCCGTCCCAAAATGATGGCCAGTGTGTGTTCAGGATGGCGCCTCCTGTGGCCATATTCGCCGTGATTCTGCTTTCACTCATGGTGTCGCTTTCCGTTGACTTAATGAAGTGAAAGCAGGGGGGATGTATGATATGATAACGGATTATGATTGGAAAGAGTTGAGCTTAGGGCTCAAAGCAAATCAAATTGGTACTTAAAAGGAGTTACATGAACATTTAGTTTTTTTTCTGTTTGCATAGTTATAATGGTGCATTGGAATCTGCTATGTTTAACATATTCTATTCTTAGGATTTGTTTTAATTGTTTATTTGGAAACTGTTTGTTTGACGTAAGGTCTAACATTTTAATGGTGGAATAGCATAGATGTAATCATTTTTGATTTGACTAAGCAAAGTCAAGTCTGATCAGACATCGGAATCTCATTCCACTGCCAGGTGCTATCCAGCGTAAATATAGGACATTGAATGAAACATCAACCAAGCTAGTTCTGGATGGAAAAGGAAACTTTCACATAGACTTTTATGGAAACTTGCCTGAATAGGGTGTACACTTCACTCTGAAGATGGAACTTCTGAGATCCACAAGTTTTCAGGACTGATCTATTGTCTTCATTGTTGGGAGTTGACGGAACAATACCCAGTGGATGAAAGTCCGATGGACTGTTGAACCACACTAATCGTTGTTTTGCAGTTATACTTTCAACAGATCAGGACATCACAAACCCTTTTCTGATGATACATCATGTCACTGACTGGACACAGACAACTGAGTGTGTGTGTACCAGCAACATGTTCAAAAAGGATTTCTACAACCACATGAGTCGCATCTGTTCCAAATCCTCCTGACCACTCACATGGCAGAACGATGCCAGGGTCAGATCACTTGGCTTCACATTCCATTTCCAGATGAATCATCGACAGCACGATGAGAGGAGAGTCCTGAGGGACTCCACATACTACAGGTCCACCACGGGCCAGTCGACTGGACAGGTCACATGGTCCCAACGCAGTGGAAGACACTGTTGTGGTGTTTATCTTGAATTAGTGAAGTTTTGGAAACTCACTACTCCACTACACACCTACACTGACTTGTTAGGACAACCAGGCAATTTGCTGGGTCCACATCACACTGACTGCAATAACTGATATTGGAACTTTATATCACTGATGCAAGACAGAGAAGACTGAAGACTAGAACTACAGGACATTTGATGAGAATCTAGGGTCATTCCTAACAATCAATAGTTTTCCTAAAGTGACCAGTATTTTGATCTTTTATGTATGTTCATTCCTCACAAGGCAGGTAGAGGACTACATATGATCAATACCCAAACATTGGTCATTGATACTTGTTTTTTTGTGAAGTTGCTTAATAGTCATAATTACAACAACTATCCTGATATGTTTAATAGTGCCATATTCATTTTTAAAAGGTAGAAACTGTCACTAGTACATTCATTGGAGTTGAGTGTTGTGTTATGTTCAGGATATGTTGGGTGGTTGCCATGATGTTGATGCATGAATCATGATATGGACAAGGGGGGACTTTGATTGTTTAAAGGGTTTATTGGGAATTAATTATGCATTTCATTAATATGTCATGTTAGGTCTGTTTCTTTTGGACACTGGTTAGACTGATAGTAGCCTGGGACTTGATGTGTATGGTAAAGATCGATCACAATGGTCACTACGATTGCAGTACCATACAGTGTTATGTGCCAGGGCAAGCTGTGTCCATTGCATCTTATTTTCATTTCATTTAAGGAATAATAAAGCCTCATAGGCCAGATAATCCTTTTTATTAGTTTTCTTTATTGTTTTTTTTAACAGAAGTGTTTGGACCTTTTCAGTTCATTAGGAATTGGATTGTACTTATATTTTATTAGTTTAATCAACATGTAATGATTAGTTATCACATGTTTGAAGGGGGGACTGATGGGAAATTGGCATGAGAAACTTAACACAACACAGATGTGCTGACTTACTCTGAAAGAAGGACCATAGATAGGACGTGTTGCCTGTTACTGATGGGCCCCCACATCCTGTCCATACATTCTGTCCATTCCTCCTGCTAGGAGTTGCCCATGTGACTGACATAGGCTATATGGATAGGTCCATTGAGCACAGGTTGGAACATACCATACAAGGTTCTGTTGTAGGATAAACCTTTCTTATTGGAGGGTATTGGAATGTGTAATGGTTGGTTATGACCACTGGCCACCTATGTATCCTGGCATAAAAGACAGTGTTGCCTCTGTAATTATGGAAGAGATAGAAATGAGAAATGGAAGGACAACATCATTGACATGCTGAATAAAGATGGCTCTCCCCTGACTTCTGGTTGCATTTATATTGTTCATGGATCAAACTTGGACAGAATCTAACAGTTGCAACCTTTCCTCAATTTTTCTCTCCGTCCACGTCCAGGGAGATTAGCTACAGTGCCATGGGTTGCAAACTTCTTGATAATGCTGCGCACTGAGGAAGAAGGAACATCTAGATCTCTGGAGATGGACTTGTAACCTTGAGATTGTTGATGTTTTTCAACAATTTTGGTTCTCAAGTCCTCAGACAGATCTCTTCTCCTCTTTCTGTTGTCCATGCTTAGTGTGGTACACACAGACACACAATGCACAGTCTAAGTCAACTTCTCTCCTTTTTATCTGCTTTCAGGTGTGATTTTTATATTGCCCCTCCTGTTACTTGCCACAGGTGAGTTTAAAGGAGCATCACATGCTTGAAACAATCTTATTTATCCACAATTTTGAAAGGGTGCCAAGAATTTTGTCCAGTCTGTTTTTGGGGTTTTGTGTGCAAATATATGTCCAATTAGCTTTTCCTTCTTTTTTTGTTTTGTTCCAGTACACACAAAGGGAATAAACATGTATATAGCAAAACATGTGTTAATGCAATATTTTTCTGTGAGAAATACTTGATTTTCTGGAATAATTTCCGGGGTGGCCATGACTTTATGATAAAAATTACAGACTTCTACATGCTTTGTAAGTGGGAAAACCTGCAAAATCGGCAGTGTATAAAATACTTGTTCTCCCCACTGTATCCGTTCCGCATAAGCACAACAATCACGAGATGAGGGGCATGGGAGTACATTCAAATATTACAATATAAGGGAAGCCCAGAGGAAGAGGTGAATAGCAAATAAACAGTTGGGGAGTCAGTCTGAAAAACTTGGTGCGCTCTACATAAAGAGAGAAAGCGCAAACCGGACACAGACAGTGGAGCTTCTCGTCCTTCTCACGGATGTGTGGAGGAGGGAAGAAGGCCTGTTAGTCCTAGATCGAAAAGAGCTGGTGATAACCTTGGGTACAAAGGACGGATTAGGTCTCAGTGTAGCGCAGCCTAAGTCCTCTCTGATAGCCATGCAGCCCCGGCGCACTGAGAGCGCACAGAGATCACTCACTCACTTAGTAGAGCACAAAGCAATGAGCAAGGCAGTCTTAAGGGAGAGCAACTTAAGAGAACCCTGCTGCAAGGGCTCACAGAGCCCTTAGCAAGGTCCCTTTGCGGAGCGCCCAACATATTCCAGCGAGTGGTATACAATTTGGATGTAGACGCTGCCCTAGCATCCTGGATGGTGCAAACCGTCTGAGCCTGCTTAAGGTGGAGGATAGCCTTTAGATTACCCGCTACCCCTTCAACATCACGTGACGACGGAGTAAGTAAACGGTCTAAAATATGGGAGGCCGCCAACGTGAGGAGAGCAACGTTGTTCGCCGCAGCCAGGGCCTGTGATCCCAGGACGTAAACTTTATCCCATAGCTGCCCCGTGTAGCGGTCCTTGGTGGATGGCAAGGCAGGCATCTTCCCTGACCAGCCCCATGAAGGCAGGAAATGCACGGCCAACTCAGGCTGTAGAGGAGGGATGGCCAAGCTGATGGGAGTCTGCCTACCGTCGACTCGGGTGAAGGTAGCGTAGGATTTCACAGGAGCTCTGGCGGAAGAGGGAGAGGACCAGCGAAGGCTTTAAAATCCTCAGGCGCAGGGGGAGCCTAAGGACACGTTCCGTAAGGAGCCGAAGGACATGTCGGAAGGTTCCTTTAGCGTCGGCAGAGAAGGCAAGGGCAGCTGGATGCATAGCGCTGCTCTCTCAATCATGCCGGCAAGCAGCAGAAGGGAAGGTCGTCATCGAGTTCTCCCCGGAGAGAGGGAGAAGCATGAGAACTGCCACCACAACCCACATTGGAAGGGAGCGGGTGTTCCCAGGCACACGGGTCCTATATAAGGGCAGGCGTGCCCTGATCTTGCAAATTTTGTTTTCAGTACACCCGCTAACGCAGCTAGGGTAAACCACTAGGAGCTAAAGCCCCTCTAGGGGCTTATAACCAAAAATGTATTTTAAAACAAACTCCAATTAAATTTGACTATCAACCACCCTCAACCACCATTTTGGCTAGACTGCCCCCTTTGCGTGAGGTGCTTTTTTTGCTTTTGCTTTTTAATTTTTTTTTATTGAAACATTAGTTCTTCGTTTGCACTTTTGCCCCTACATTTGTGGGTGGGCTTTAATGGGAAGTGTGGATGATGCTTCTCCATTGGTTTTTGAGGATCAGTTTGGCTACAACCAATACTAATCAGCTTTTCCTTCCAACGAAAAGGGAGTCTTGGGACACCTACCTACGAACTTGTACCTACGAGCTTCTCAGGTATGTAATCTGAAATCACACTGTAAATTTTCACTGTTATGCTGTTGACACAGTTATATATTTCAATGAAGCGGGGAGAAGCCCCTAAATTAGCTACTTTGGAAGCATGCGTTTCAGATATTAGGAAGTGGATGACAGAGAACTTATAGCTCTTAAACTCAAGAAAAACAGAAATGCTCGTTTTAGGACCCAAGAAACAAAGAGCGTTGTTAGCAGATCTCACTGTGAACCTCGACGGCTGCATGGTCGTATCCAAAAACCTCTGCGTTACCCTTGACCCTGACCTCTCCTTTGATGAACGTATAAAATATGTCTCAAGAGTTGCTTATTTTCATCTTCGAAACATTGCAAAAATCTAAAACTTTCTATCAAAAACTGATGCAGAAAAACTAATCCATGCTTTCGTTACTTCTAGACTAGATTACTGCAATGCTCTTCTTTCCGGTTACCCTGACAAATCAATAAATAAACTTCAATTAGTGCTGCACACGGCTGCCAGAATCCTAACTAGAATTTTTTTTTTTTTAACACATTACTCCTGTACTAGCGACCAGAAGGCTTGATACTGTCCCTCCCTCCAATGCCTTTCGGGGAAAGAGTCACTGGCTTGTTGTCTCTCTGTTGCTCACTTGTGCAATTGGGCTGTACTCTGCTGTTGTGGATATACTGAATGTATAAGCTGTTAAACATTTTTGGCATTAAGGCCAAAATGTTGAATGTCTGTAGCAAAATGCTGAAACTGAAAGAAGCAAGTAGAACAACAGGAAATCTTATTTAGACGGTTGCTAGGAAGAGGAAGTAGATTTAGCTTGGGTGTCTTAGGCAAAGAGGACACAGATGGACAACGCACACACATACTGAGGAACTTCAACCTGAAGAGATAAAGCCCAAATATGACGCTTGTGCTGCATGTACACATATAAGGTATAGAACATAAATTGGACCAATGGCACACTGCTTGGCTACCTTAACGCCCCCACTTTTTAGGCGTGTTTGAAGTATAAGTAATGCTGTTATGACAATTCATGTTTAGACATTGTGCAGCGACACTTGACTGACTGGTAATTGACCTGACTTTTGTTGTGTTATTCTCCTTTAAAACAAACCAACTCGGGAAATGTTAGACTTCAACAGTGGCAATACTCGGCCCTCATTCAGGGTGGTTGCGGTAGGTGGGTGTCCCTTTGGTTGATGCCTGGCAATGTGGGTGGATTGATTTCCTGCCCGTTGGGCCCTGTCCGGGGCCTCCCCCGGGTAGGGCCACAGTGGCGACGGTCCCCCCCCGTCTCAGTTCAAACTTCTTACGCTGCTATACTATTGTGCTGGGGGATTGGGTCAGTTCTCCTTCCCCACTAAGTTCTCCTTCTACAATATAAATCGTTGTTGATATGAGGAATGCATTTTCTGAATTTTAGGAGGACATTAGGTCCTGGTCCACACCTGCGGAGTACATGGTTTGGGGGGCCCGTTGCTGTCCCTGTCCTTGTCCATCTGGTCATACTTCTGACCTAGCCTAAATTTAAATAGACTCTGGATTTAGCCCACATGCATTTATTAATTATTCCAATTGGACTCTTAATATCTCACACGGCACAACTAGAAGAGGACTGGTCACCACTCTGAGCCTGGGTCCTCTCTAGGTTTCTTCCTAAAATTCGGCCTTCTTAGGGAGTTTTTCCTAGCCACTGAAATTCAACGCTACTGTTGGGGTTTAAGGCCGGGTGTTTCTGTAAAAGCACTTTGTGACAACTGCTGTTGTAAAAAGTGCTATATAAATAAATTTGATTGATTGATTACCCCTCCATGAACTGCCACCTTAACGTGGTGGAGGGGTTTGAGTACCCGAGTGACCCTAGGAGCTATGTTGTCTGGGGCTATATGCCCCTGGTAGGGTCTCCCAAGGCAAACAGGTCCTAGGCGACGGGTCAGACTAAGAGCGGTTGAAAACCCCTTAATGACGAGAAAAATTTTGAGGTCCGTGACGTCGCCCAGTATGGCGCAGCCGGGGCCCCACCCTGGAGCCAGGCCCGGGGTTGGGGCTCGAACGCGAGCGCCTGGTGGCCGGGCCTTCCCCCATGGGGCCCGGCCGGGCTCAGCCCGAAGGAGCGATGTGGGGCCGCCTTCCTGTGGGCTCACCACCCACAGGAGGGACCATAAGGGCCCAGTACAGAGAGGATCGGGCGGCAGTCGAAGGCGGGGGCCTAGACAACCTGATCCCTGGACACGGAAACTAGCTCTAGGGACGTGGAACGTCACCTCGCTGGCGGGGAAGGAGGCTGAGATCATGCGTGAGGTAGAGAGGTTCCGACTAGAGGTAGTCGAGATCACCTCTACGCACGGATTGGGCTCTGGAACCACACTCCTTGAGAAAGGATGGACTCTTCACCACTCAGGAGTTGCCCATGGTGAGAGGCGGCGGGCTGGTGTGGGTTTGCTTATAGTTCCCCAGCTCTGCCGCCATGTGTTGGAGTTTATCCCGGTGAACGAGAGGGTCGTTTCCCTGCGCCTACGGGTCGGGGATAGGTCTCTCACTGTTGTTTGTGCCTACGGGCCGAACGGCAGTGCAGAGTACCCGACCTTCTTAGAGTCTCTGGGAGGGGTGCTGGAAAGTGCTCCGACTGGGGACTCTATCGTTCTACTGGGGGAATTCAACGCCCACGTGGGCAATGACAGTGACACCTGGAGGGGCGTGATTGGGAGGAACGGCCCCCCTGATCTGAACCCGAGCGGTGTTCAGTTATTGGACTTCTGTGCTAGTCACAGTTTGTCCATAACGAACACTATGATCAAGCATAAGGGTGTCCATCAGTGCACGTGGCACCAGGACACCCTAGGCCGCAGGTCGATGATCGACTTTGTTGTCGTTTCATCTGACCTGCGGCCGTATGTCTTGGACACTCGGGTGAAGAGAGGGGCGGAGCTGTTAACTGATCACCACCTGGTGGTGAGTTGGATCCGATGGGGGGGGAGGATGCTGGACAGACTCCGCAGGCCCAAGCGTACTGTAAGGGTCTGCTGGGAACGTCTGGCCGAGTCTTCTGTCAGAGAGATCTTTAACTCCTACCTCCGGCAGAGCTTCGACTGGATCCCGAGGGAGGTTGGAGATATTGAGTCCGAGTGGACCATGTTCTCCACCGCCATTGTCGAAGCGGCCGCTCGGAGCTGTGGCCGTAAGGTCTCCGGTGCCTGTCGAGGCGGCAATCCCCGAACCCGGTGGCGGACACTGGAAGTAAGGGATGCCGTCAAGCTGAAGAAGGAGTCCTATCAAGCCTGGTTGGCTTGTGGGACTCCTGAGGCAGCTGACGGGGACCGGCAGGCCAAGCGGACTGCAGCCCGGGTGGTTGTGGAGGCAAAAACTCGGGCCTGGGAGGAGTTTGGTGAGGCCATGGAGAAGGACTATCGGCTGGCCTCGAAGAGATTCTGGCAAACCGTCCGGCGCCTCAGGAGAGGGAAACAGTGCCCTACCAACGCTGTTTACAGTAGAGGTGGGCAGCTGTTGACCTCAACAGGGGATGTCGTCGGGCGGTGGAAGGAGTACTTCGAGGATCTCCTCAATCCCGCCGTCACGTCTTCCATTGAGGAAGCAGAGGATGAGGGCTCAGAGGTGGACTCGTCCATCACCCGGGGCTGAAGTCACAGAGGTAGTCAAGAAACTCCTCGGTGGCAAGGAACCGGGGGTGGATGAGATCCGCCCTGAGTACCTCAAGTCTCTGGATGTTGTGGGGCTGTCTTGGTTGACACGTCTGTGCAACATTGCTTGGCGGTCGGGGACAGTGCCTCTGGGATGGAAGACCGGGGTGGTGGTCACTCTTTTTAAGAAGGGGGACCGGAGGGTGTGTTCCAACTATAGGGGGATCACACTTCTCAGCCTCCCCGGGAAAGTCTATGCCAGCGTTCTGGAGAGGAGAATACGGCCTATAGTAGAACCTCGGATTCAGGAGGAACAGTGTGGTTTTTGTCCGGGCCGTGGAACACTGGACGAGCTCTATACCCTCTGCGGGGTGTTGGAGGGTTCATGGGAGTTTGCCCAACCAATCCACATGTGTTTTGTGGATTTGGAGAAGGCATTCTCCTTTGCTTAGGGCTGTAAGGTCCCTGTACGACCGAAGCAGGAGCTTGGTCCGCATTGCCGGCAGTAAGTCAGACTTGTTCCCAGTGCATGTTGGACTCCGGCAGGGCTGCCCTTTGTCGCTGGTTCTGTTCGTAATTTTTATGGACAGAATTTCTAGGTGCAGCCAGGGGCCGGAGGGTGTCAGGTTTGGGGACCACACGATTCCGTCTCTGCTCTTTGCGGATGATGTTCTCGTGTTGGCCCCTTCAAACCAGGACCTTCAGCATGCACTGGGAGAGTTTGCAGCCGAGTGTGAAGCTGCTTGGATGAAAATCAGTTCCTCCAAATCCGAAGCCATGGTCCTCAGTCGGAAAAGGGTGGCTTGCCCACTTCAGGTGGGTGGAGAGTTCTTGCCTCAAGTGGAGGAGTTTAAGTATCTAGGGGTCTTGTTCACGAGTGAGGGAAGGATCGAACGGGAGATTGACAGACGGATCGGTGCAGCTTCTGCAGTAATGCGGTCAATGTATCGGTCTGTCGTGGTGAAGAAAGAGCTGAGCCGCAAGGCGAAGCTCTCGATTTACCGGTCAATCTACGTGCCTACTCTCACCTATGGTCATGAGCTTTGGGTCATGACCGAAAGGACAAGATCCCGGATACAGGCAGCCGAAATTAGCTTTCTCCGCAGGTTGGCTGGGCGATCCCTTAGAGATTGGGTGAGAAGCTCGGTCACCCGGGAGGAGCTCAGAGTAGAGCCGCTGCTCCTCCACATCGAGAGGGGTCAGCTGAGGTGGCTTGGGCATCTGTTCCGGATGCCTCCTTTAACGCCTTCCCCGGAAGGTGGTCCGTGCCCGTCCCACCGGGAGGAGAGACCTAGGACAAGCTGGAGGGACTACGTCTCCTGGCTGGCCTGGGAACGCCTCGGTGTCCCCCCGGAAGAGCTAGAGAAAGTGTCTAGGGAGAGGGAAGTCTGGGCATCTCTGCTTAGACTGCTGCCCCCGCGACCCAACCCCGGATAAGTGGAAGAAGATGGATGGATAATACTGTGTTTGGTTGAAGAACACACTAACTACAGGAAGTTTATCATGGTCTTTCTCTTCACTTCTTGGCTCACTGAAAAAACATGAAATAAGAAAGACAGATACAGATTGGGTACTGCAAATGCGACAGGGAAATCTTGGTTTACCAATTTTCACAACATGTATTACCTTTTGGTAACAGGGTGGTTCTCCCAATCGGGTGCCCTTTAAGTCCTCCAGACTTACTTCAAAGATTTGCATTGAAAGAAACCACAAAATGCATTTTAAAGTCATCAATTAATAAAACCAGGTGTCTTTGCATTACAATGCAAAAGAAAAGTTTCGTTAACCACTACACCACAGAGCTGTACATTTGCTGGGTGTCAGTATAGCCTCTTTTGTCTATCCTGAACAAATCCTCTTCTGCCACTGGCCGTTTTAACAGTTAATTGGCCATTCGTGAATGACATTGATACAGTTAAACTGACTAATGTTTCTTACTAAGTTTACCTCCACCACAAATAGCGTCTATGAACTGTATGGTGTTTGCCACTGACCGTCTTAACAGCGTAAGACTGAGCAATTGATCAATTGCTAGCGAGTCGGCCACAGCTATTTCATTTCATGGCATAAGAACATATTTTTTTCTTTCATGGCATAACAACATACTTTTTTCTTTCATTTGTGAATGACAGTGATACAATAATTGTCAATAAAGGTGACAATAACTAACCTTTTCATCATGTGAAAAGACGAGAGTATCGTGGAATCTACCAGAAATAATAAATAAATGCTGTTGCTCTCAATAGATTTAAACTTAGCTCTTCCACATGAGAAACACTGTCTTTAACCACTACGCCACAGCATTACACTTTTCAGCAGTCGCTAGACACCACTGAGCATTGTGTTAAACTGACTAACGTTTCTTATTAACTTTACCTCCACCATAGCGTCTATGGACTGTATGGCTTTTGCCACTGGCCGTTTTAACAGCTTATTAGCCAGTAATAGGCTTACTAGTTTCTACTAAATTCTTAGGAATAATCATAACAATTGAGAAATTGCTAGCCAGACTGAAGATTAACTTTTCCATGCCAGAAACAGTTGCAATATAACCGTATACAGTTTTAGTTAAGGCTTACTATAAAGTAACTACTGTATGTTGTAGCCAGCAAATGTGCTTGTCTATCCTGACCCAAAACGCATGCACAGATGCATACTTAAAAAATCCACCAGAAACAGTTGCAATATAACCGTTAACTGTTTTATTTCAGGCTTACTATAATGTAGATATTGAAGGTTTTAGCCAGCGAAGTTTACATCTATACCAAATAATTCAGAATGCGTACTTCACTTCACCTTCGCTAAGCGGAAGAAGATGGATGGATGGATGGAGAATGAGAACATGGATCCATCATGCCTTGTTACCACTGTGCAGGCTGGTGGTGGTGGTGTAATGGTGTGGGGGATGTTTTCTTGGCACACTTTAGGCCCCTTAGTGCCAATTGGGCATCGTTTAAATGCCACGGCCTACCTGAGCATTGTTTCTGACCATGTCCATCCCTTTATGACCACCATGTACCCATCCTCTGATGGCTACTTCCAGCAGGATAATGCACCATATCACAAAGATCGAATCATTTCAAATTGGTTTCTTGAACATGACAATGAGTTCACTGTACTGAAATTGCCCCCAGAGTTACCAGATCTCAACCCAATAGAGCATCTTTGGGATGTGGTGGAACGGGAGCTTCGTGCCCTGGATGTGCATCCCACAAATCTCCATCAACTGCAAGATGCTATCCTATCAATATGGGCCAACATTTCTAAAGAATGCTTTCAGCACCTTGTTGAATCAATACCACGTAGAATTAAGGCAGTTCTGAAGGCGAAAGGGGGTCAAACACAGTATTAGTATGGTGTTCCTAATAATCCTTTAGGTGAGTGTATGTTTTCAAGAAAGGCTCAACTCTGTTATTCCGGATGAGTTTATTGAGGTATTTTAAGAAGGCAATAAAATAAGATGAGTGGACCCTGAATTATTTTTTTATACCTCAAGTAATTATATTTCCGATTACTACATCTGATAGTGGACTAGTTAAACCTTTGAGAAAATATATTTTCCCACCTAAGGCATGAAATCCCAATCATTATTACGTATTTCTCTCTCACTAAAAGTAGTTTTGAGTTCAACCCCATCAGAGACAACTTGGACCCTGTGTGAATATGGTCTGAATAGATATTCAAGTAATATTCTTGTAGAACCTTAATAATAAGACGTCCCTTATTATTCTAAGTATTAGTTTTAGTTTAAAATACTTACCATTTGACTGCCAAAGCAGGTCATGAGAACCTTATCTAACATTGTCCTTCATATTTTATCAAAAATATGCATTAACATAAGGATTTGATTAAGCTTTCAGATTTCTTTATGATTATCCTGTATTATGTACATACAGTTCAACAAACATTAACCTCATATTTCTTCTTTTCATAAAAATATTAATAAAAATGAATCAAATAACAGGTTTGAACTCAGCATGACGAGGTTGAAAATGATAACAGTGTTGAATGGACAATACATTTTTCAATATGGTATGATTTATTTACCTGTGAAATGTATATAACATTCAGTAAAATGTTACAACAGTTGACAAAAAAACCAGAAAAAATCAAAACATTTTAGGAAGTATTTAACATTAAATTAAAAAGCATAAATTAATCACAGATATAAATGGAATGGATCTCTCCATATGATCGGCAGTTTAATACATCCTTTATTCAGAAAGCCTGGCCCACACTTCTTTTTGAATTTACACATATCGTCATGTCACAGAATTAGGGGGCGGGATGAGCTCAAGCACATCATCCAATAGATACCATAGCGCATCCGCACGAATAGGCCAAAATAACCTGTTTGGTCCGACACGGTGCATGCATTTAACTTGAACATGGGTTTCATCTATGGCAAGGATTATTTCTGGATACAAATCTTTATCATATGTGAGCACACACGACTGCCCTAGCCACTCTGGGTCTTCCCAGTGGATTTGTGTCTGCCTCTGTGACACAGCAGCTGGCAACTTCTTGACAAAGCTGAAATGCTGTGTGTTCCATCACTAGCTGCTTCTAGGTTGAGCAAATACAGCTGACATCACAATATATTATCTCGCCTGGAGCAAGAATTAACAACTTAATGTATTCTCATGGTTCCTGGGACAGCTGGTATTTTTTCTGCATATGTACTCGAGAGGGGAACCATACATACAATCCTTGCTTACGATATCACAGCACACAATTTTCACAAGTCTGTCAATATGTGAGGTCTTAATCAGCTTCAGCTGACTAAGCTTTTCTGCCAGAAAGCTTAGATTCTCATGCACCTTACACATGCATGTCTCACGATCAGCCAAGGAGGGGTGCACATCCCAAAATGGACGTAGGCGGCAAAATGCAGGGTATGAGATCCTCACATTGTTCCCTGCTAGACATTTTCTGTGGAGCTTTCTCATTGTGTCTACAAGGAACCTTTTCTGCATCTATAATTTGTTCCTTGTAATGGTTTGTTTTCTTCCTGTAGTTATCCTGCTGACATCATCTCTTGTAAAAAAAACAAAAATGTATGTTGTTCTCAATAGATCTGCATACCTGTTGACAGTCTTTCTGAAGAAGTTGCTTCATTTAAAGTTGGTTCCTACATTTCTTTGAAAACCCCAATACTCGTTCTTACCATCCCTGTAACCTATACTTTTTACTATATTTCCCACAGTAACCTTAGATATGATTTGCTTATCCAGGATTTTTCCAGCATAGAGGAATTGTTGGCGCCCTCAAAAGAGGTTGTAGTGAGCGCCAAAGGAAAATCACCAGTGACAAAATGATATGAATTGAAAAAAATGTGCATTCCTAAATCCTCTCTGAATGTGTTTAATAGCAATATATCAAACAACATTTGAACGAGCAGAACATAAACCGAAAGCTAGTGAGACGTAAATTCCCCGTGTCAATTTTTTTTGTTTTTCCTGTTAATACTTTCCCCTTAAAAACATACCACGTGTGTAGTCACGTGACTCCGCCACAAAATGAAGTCAAATGCAAACACAGAAAAACAGTTATAGTGACCAAACGTAATACCACCAATCTGTTTCCACACTTGGAGCACAATCATGTTACCGAATATGCCCCAAAAAAAAGAGACTGACAAGCACCCAGCAACAAATGCCACCACAAAGCAGGTGTCGATAACAAGCATTTACAAATGCTACACATTATGAAAAGGATTCAAGAAGACGGAAAGAAATAACTGACGCCAAATAACTGACATCCATCGTGAAGGATATGGCTCCCATAGATATAGTGGAGCACAGTGGGTTTAAACACCTCGTTAAAACTCAACAGAAGATACACTGTGCCATTGCGACCATATTTTTCCTAAACTGTACAAAACATGTAATAAAAAGGTAGCTGCTGAACTGAAGTCTGTTATAGCACCTTTCTTAATGTTACAATGTGTTTGATATTACAATGTTACAATGTAAACTTCACATTATAAAACAAAGCAAAAACACCTGTCCCTCAAACTCACTCCCCTCCCACCTTCCAATGTTGTAATACATTTATTTTATTTTATCAGTTTTGTAAAAGGGGTTTCATGATATACATAGATATTTTGGTTTATCAAATGGTAATAAACAACAAGAAAATACAGGTGCTGGTCATACAATTAGAATATCATCATAAAAAGTAGATTTATTTCAGTAATTCCATTCAAAAAGAGAAACTTGTATAATTTATACATTCATTCCACACAGACTGATATATTTCAAGTCTTTATTTCTTTTAATTTTGATGATTATAACTGACAACTAATGAAAACCCCAAATTCAGTATCTCAGAAAATTAGAATAATGTGAAAAGGTTCAATATTGAAGACACCTGGTGCCACACTCTAATCAGCTAATTAACCCAAAACACCTGCAAAGGCCTTTAAATGGTTTCTCAGTCTAGTTCTGTAGGCAACACAATCATGGGGAAGACTGCTGACTTGATAGCTGTCCAAAAGACGACCATTGACACCATGCACAAGGAGGGCAAGACACAAAAGGTCATTGCTAAAGAGGCTGGCTGTTCACAGAGCTCTGTGTCCAAGCACATTAATAGAGAGGCGAAGGGAAAGAAAACATGTGGTAGAAGAAAGTGTACAAGCAATAGGGATAACCGCACCCTGGAGAGGATTGTAAAACAAAACCCATTCAAAAATGTGGGGGAGATTCACAAAGAGTGGACTGCAGCTGGAGTCAGTGCTTCAAGAACCACCACGCATAGACGTATGCAAGACATGGGTTTCAGCTGTCGCATTCCTTGTGTCAAGCCACTCTTGAACAAGACACAGCGTCAGAAGCGTCTTGCCTGGGCTAAAGACAAAAAGGACTGGACTGCTGCCGAGTTATGTTCTCTGATGAAAGTACATTTTGCATTTCCTTTGGAAATCAAGGTCCCAGAGTCTGGAGGAAGAGAGGAGAGGAACAGAATCCACGTTGCTTGAGGTCCAGTGTAAAGTTTCCACAGTCAGGGATGGTTTGGGGTGCCATGTCATCTGCTGGTGTTGGTCCACTGTGTTTTCTGAGCTCCAAGGTCAATGCAGCTGTCTACCAGGAAGTTTTAGAGCACTTCATGCTTCCTGCTGCTGACCAACTTTATGGAGATGCAGATATCATTTTCCAACAGGATTGGCACCTGCACACAGTGCCAAAGTTACCAGTACCTGGTTTAAGGACCATGGTATCACTGTTCCTAATTGGCCAGCAAACTCGCCTGACCTTAACCCTATAGAAAATCTATGGGGTATTGTGAAGAGGAAAAGGCGATACGCCAGACCCAACAATGCAGAAGAGCTGAAGGCCACTATCAGAGCAACCTGGGCTCTCATAACACCTGAGCAGTGCCACAAACTTATCGACTCCATGCCACGCCACATTGCTGCAGTAATTCAGGCAAAAGGAGCCCCAACTAAGTATTGAGTGCTGTACATGCTCATACTTTTCATGGTCATACTTTTCAGTTGGCCAACATTTCTAAAAATATATTTTTTTGTATTGGTCTTAGGTAATATTAAAATTTTCTGAGATACTGAATTTGGGATTTTCATTAGTTGTCAGTTATAATCATCACAATTAAAAGAAATAAACATTTGAAATATATCAGTCTGTGTGTAATAAATTAATATAATATAAAACTTTAACTTTTTGAATGGAATTTCTGACATAAATCAACTTTTTGATGATATTCACATTTTTTGACCAGCACCTGTATATATATACACATACAGTGTGGAGAACAAGTATTTGATTTGATACACTGCCGGTCTGTCATTTTTATCATAGGTACTCTTTCAAGGTCAAGGATACTTTATTGTCCCCGAGGGGCAATTATTTGTACAGCCAGCAGAAAAAAACACAAAAACACAACACACATACACCAACATACACTCTTTAAATATAAATTACGGAATCTAAAACAAAAATCCAGAAAATCACATTGTATATAGATTTATGTCATAAGGTAACGCATTGCCTTTAACCCCCAAATGCCCATTCTGAGCCAGGAAAAACCCTGTTATCTCTTTCATGTTCTTGTATTCTGATATTTTGCTTTGATGTGAGTAATAAGGGATTCATAGCATAGTAATGTTATTCTGATTCTGCTGTTCACAGCACACTTTTTGATCAGTTCACGGACTTTGCATCTTGGAGATTCATGTTGTGTTACTGATCGCTGGAACCTCTTTTTTAATTTTTCTTTAAGATTTTTTAATTGTGTTATTTCTTTGTACAGTTTGTATCTTGCTATTTGGGATTTTTTCTTGCCCTCAAAATGTTGCCTAAAACAAATCCAGTCAATAAATAACACTTACATATACAATATAGTGTATGTACACTCAATCACACCCTAATAAAATAACTTGTTACACTTTCCTACCTTATTTAAAGTGAACTCTAACAACTGACCTTGAGGAGCCAGATTTGGGTTGCTCTGCGTATTGATTATCAAGAATTTGTGAAGGAGTGTTGATATTCCTCAAAGTTTCCCTTAACTTGTCTTTTTGTAGCAGTCCTCCAACTCTTGCGCTTATGTATTTTCACTCTGATCCCTGAGGTTTTTCTTTTTCTCTGCCTCAATGTCACTTTTCCACCTCTCACGCTCACTCCTGAGATATTTTCCCTTCTCTCTGGGTCTGCATTCCTACTTGCCCTGTACTCTCTTTGCCTCTCTGCTTCTGTTCTTGCCATTGTGATGTCTGAAAATATTGAACATAAAATAGCATTATGTATTATTTAAGACAATTCAAATCATAGTCTACAGTTAATTAATCTACTAAGAGGTGTCATACTTTCAACTGCGTGACAACGATTCAACACTGTTGTAATAAAAAATGTGAATGGGTTGAATGTGACAGTGTTGGCTCAAAGTAGCCATAGCTCCATACAGTTGTGCTCAAACATTTGCATACCCTTGGAGATTTGATAATATATGTACTATTTGTAAAGAAAACATGAGTGAGCAGGCAAAACACTTGTAGGCCGGGACAGGAGAGGACAGCGGAGCGGCCAGGACAGTCCGGGGCGGTGTTGAGACCGGGACAGGAGAGGGCGGCGGATTGGCCGGGACTGGAGAGGGCAGCGGAGCAGCCAGGACAGTCCGGGGCGGTGTTGAGACCGGGACAGGAGAGGGCGGAATGGCCGGGACTGGAGAGGGCAGCGGAGCGGCTGGGACTAGAGATTGCCTGCTCTATGCGCACCCCAGTTAGGGGAGCTTCCTGCTCCAGCTGTCGGAGGCGCATTGCGCACAGTATAAATTCTAGGAGGCGATGGTTCCACAAATCATTGTCCTTCTTGGACATGCCTGCTGGTTCCATTCTTTTGGGTCGGTTATTCTGTAACGGATGGTGTAGTGGTCGGGAGGAGGAACCAGGCGAAGGAAGAGTGGCAGTCGATGTTGGGTTTTAATCAGAAAACAAAACACTGAACACACAAACAAAAATGAAACGATAACACTCACCACTGAAAAGACGCAAACGAGGACAGGGAAACAAAAACCGACAAGTGAGGGGAGCAGAGGAGAAACATTTACACACATTCTAAGACAAACGAAGGAGTCCAGGTTGAGTTCATGTACAATGGGAATCCGGAATACGTTTTTTTATTTCTTATGGGATTTAAATTCAACTGTAGGTCATAACAGAATGGCACAAAACACAAAACATGGCAACAATGAAAAAAAAATAAAGACCCCTGTTCAAAAGTCATGGTATAGCTGCCCATTTGTCTTGGCAAAATGTCTCCAGGTCATGCAAAGTCTTTGGTCGTTTTGCATGAACCGCATGTATGAGATCTCCCCGGTGTGGATCGATGATATTAAGGTCAGGAGACCGTGATGGCCACTCCAGAACCTTCACCTTTTTCTGCTGTAACCACTGGATGGTCAACTTGGCATTGTGCTTAGGGTCATTGTCATGCTGGAAAGTCCAAGAGTGTCCCATGCGCAGCTTTCTTGCAGAAGAATGCAAATTGTATGCCAGTATTTTCTGATAACATGCTGCATTCATCTTGCCATCAATTTTCAGAAGATTCCCTGTGTTTTTAGAGCTCACACACCACCAAAACATCAGTGAGGCACCACCATGCTTCACAGTGAGGAAGGTATTCTGTTCACTATAGGCCTTGTTGACCCCTCTCCAAACATAGCGCTTATGGTTGTGACCATAAAGCTCTATTTTAATCTTGTCACTCCAAATTAGTGTGGCAGAAGCTGTGAGACATGTCAAGGTCTTGTCGGGCATATTGTCTTTTGTGCACCAAGGCTTCTTTCTGGCAACTCGACCATACAGCTCATTTTTGTTCAAGTATCGTCATATTTTGCTCCTTAAAACAAACCACACCATCTTTTTCCACCGCAGCCTGTATTTCTCCTGAGGTTACCTGTGTCTTCCGGCAGTTTTGGCTGAAATCTTTCTTGGTCTACCTGTCTTTGGCTTGGCATCAAGAGATCCCTGAATGTTCCACTTCTTTCAGGGGGGTTGTGGTTGGTGGGTGTCCCTTTGGTTGATGCCTGGCAATGTGGGTGGATTGATTTCCTGCCCGTTGGGCCCTGTCCGGGGCCTCCCCCGGGTAAGGCCACAGTGTCGACGGAACACCCCGTCTCAGTTCCAAGGTGTTACGCTGCTATATTATTGTGCTGGAGGATATGAGGAATGCACTTCTAACTTTTCTCAGTTTCCTCCAGTTTTAAATTTTAGGAGGATATGAGGTCCTGGTCCACAGCTGCGGATTACCTGGTTTGGGGGGCCCGTTGCTGTCCCTGTCCACCTGGTCATACTTCTGACCTAGTCTAAAATCAAATAGCCTCTGGATTTAGCCCAGAGAAATGTATTCCACTTGGACTCTTAATATCTCACCCGGCACAGCCAGAAGAGGACTGGTCATCCCTCTGAGCCTGGGTCCTCTCTAGGTTTCTTCCTAAAATTCGGCCTTCTTAGGGAGTTTTTCCTAGCCACTGAAATTCAACACTACTGTTGTTTGCTCCTTGGGGTTTAAGTCTCTGTAAAGCACTTTGTGACAACTGCGGTTGTAAAAAGGGCTTTATAAATACATTTGACTGATTGATTGATTGACTTCTTAAGAAGTGATTGAACAGTACTGACTGGGATTTGCAAGGCTTTGGACATCTTCTTATATCCTTTTCCCATCTTTAATAAAGTTATTTTGACATTTTCTTTTCTGCTCTCCATGGCTCAGTATCTAGCCTGCTCAGGGCATCCACGTGAGAGTTAACAAACTCATTGACTATACACAGACATTAATTGCAATTCAAAATCCCACAGGTGTGGGAAATTCACTTTTAATTGCCAATTTCAACTGTGTGTGTAACCTTGTGCGTCTATAACAAAGCCAAACATTCAAAGGTATTTAAACTTTTGATCAGGGCCATTTGGGTGATTTCAGTTATCATTATGATTTAAATATGAGCCAAACAACTATGTGATAATAAATGGCTTCATATGATCACTATCCTAAGATAGAATACATTTGTTTTGCATGATCAGTCATATTTTCTAAATCAATGCAAACATTTCACAATTTCTGCCAGGATATGCATACTTTTAAGCACAACTGTATTGAGCTAAGACAGTAGCACCACATGGCATTTAGGACATCATTAAATTCCTATATTTTGCAACACTACTGTTACATTTTTGCCGGACCGCTTAAGCAGAGCTGGCCAAGAAGCGCAAATGTCTCTGAGCTAGTGATCGACCGACCGACCAATTGGTCTAACCACTAAATACCATAGTGGTTAGAGAAGCGGGCCTGTAAACTATAGGTCCCAAGTTCGTATCGCCTTGCAGGCGAAGCTAAGTACGCATTCTGAACTATTTGGTATAGATGTAAACTTCGCTGGCTAAAACCTTCCATATCTACATTATAGTAAGCCTCAAATAAAACAGTTAACGGTTATATTGCAACTGTTTCTGGTGGATTTTTCCGTGCATGCGTTTTGGGTCAGGATAGACAAGCACATTTGCTGGCTACAACATACAGTAGTTACTTTATAGTAAGCCTTAACTAAAACTGTATACGGTTATATTGCAACTGTTTCTGGCATGGAAAAGTTAATCTTCAGTCTGGCTAGCAATTTCTCAATTGTTATGATTATTCCTAAGAATTTAGTAGAAACTAGTAAGCCTATTACTGGCTAATAAGCTGTTAAAACGGCCAGTGGCAAAAGCCATACAGTCCATAGACGCTATGGTGGAGGAAAACTTTATGAGAAATGTTAGTCAGTTTAACACAATGCTCAGTGGTGTCTAGCGACTGCTGAAAAGTGTAATGCTGTGGCATAGTGGTTAAAGACAGTGTTTCTCATGTGGAAGAGCTAAGTTTGAATCTATTGTGAGCAACAGCATTTATTTATTATTTTTGGTAGATTCCACGATACTCTCGTCTTCATGTATTTAAAAAAGAAAACATATTTGTAGGTAAAGTCGAAAAACGTAGCAAAAGCATTAATAGCATTTCTTATTTGTTTAATATTCTAAGAAAATGTAATGTAGGTGAGGACATGCAAACATGTATGTTGTCTACTACTTAGACCACCAATTTTTTTTTAATGAAATAAATATTTTCTTTTCTTTTGCATTGTAATGCAAAGACACCTGGTTTTATTCATTGATGACTTTAAAATGCATTTTGTGGTTTCTTTCAATGCAAATCTTAGAAGTAAGTCTGGAGGACTTAAAGGGCACCCGATTGGAAGAACCACCCTGTTAACAAAAGGTAATGCATGTTGTGAAGATTGGTAAACCAAGATTTCCCTGTCGCATTTGCAGTACCCAATCTGTATCTGTCTTTCTTATTTCATGTTTTTTCAGTGAGCCAAGAAGTGAAAGAGAAAGACCATGATACATTTCCTGTAGTTAGTGTGTTCTTCAACCAAACACAGTGCTTTGCCCACTGCCTGGTTCAAGCCTTCACTACCAGGGAGGAGCCACTTTGAATATCCATCCATCCATCTTCTTCTCCTTATCCGGGGTCGGGTCGCGGGGGCAGTGGGACTCTCCTCCCGGTGGGACGGGCCCGGAACACCTTCCGGGGAAGGCGTTCAGGAGGCATCCGGAACAGATGCCCAAGCCACCTCAGCTGACCCCTCTCGATGTGGAGGAGCAGAGGTTCTACTCTGAGCTCCTCCCGGGTGACCGAGCTTCTCACCCTATCTCTAAGGGATCGCCCAGCCACCCTGCGGAGAAAGCTCATTTCGGCTGCCTGTATCCGGGATCTTGTCCTTTCGGTCATGACCCAAAGCTCATGACCATAGGTGAGAGTAGGAACGTAGATTGACCGGTAAATTGAGAGCTTTGCCTTGCGGCTCAGCTCTTTCTTCACCACGACAGACCGATACATTGACCGCATTACTGCAGAAGCTGCACCGATCCATCTGTCAATCTGAGGACACCGGAAGTAAGGGATGCCGTCAAGCTGAAGAACGAGTCCTATCAGGCCTGGTTGGCTTGTGGGACTCCTGAGGCAGCTGACGGGTACCGACAGGCCAAGCGGGCTGCAGCCCGGGTGGTTGTGGAGGCAAAAACTTGGGCCTGGGAGGAGTTCGGTGAGGCCATGGAAAAGGACTATCGGCTGGCCTCGAAGAGATTCTGGCAAACCATCCGGCGCCTCAGGAGAGGGAAACAGTGCCCTACCAACGCTGTTTACAGTAGAGGTGGGCAGCTGTTGACCTCAACTGAGGATGTCGTTGGGCGGTGGAAGGAGTACTTCGAGGATCTCCTCAATCCCGCTGACACGTCTTCCATTGAGGAAGCAGAGGATGAGGGCTCAGAGGTGGACTCGTCCATCACCGGGGCTGAAGTCACAGAGGTGGTCAAGAAACTCCTCGGTGGCAAGGCACCGGGGGTGGATGAGATCCGCCCTGAGTACCTCAAGTCTCTGGATGTTGTGGGGCTGTCTTGGTTGACACGCCTGTGCAACATCGCGTGGCGGTCGGGGACAGTGCCTCTGGGATGGCAGACCGGGGTGGTGGTCCCTCTTTTTAAGAAGAGGGACCGGAGGGTGTGTTCCAACTATACGGGGATCACACTTCTCAGCCTCCCCGGGAAAGTCTATGCCAGGGTTCTGGAAAGGGGAATACGGCCGATAGTAGAACCTTGGATTCAGGAGGAACAGTGTGGTTTTCGTCCGGGCCGTGGAACACTGGACCAGCTCTATACCCTCTACGGGGTGTTGGAGGGTTCATGAGAGTTTGCCCAACCAATCCACATGTGTTTTGTGGATTTGGAGAAGGCATTCGACTGTGTCCCTCGCGGCATCTTGTGGAGGGTGTTTGGGGAAGGGCTGTCAGGTCCCTGTACAACCGAAGCAGGAGCTTGGTCCGCATTGCCGGCAGTAAGTCAGACTTGTTCCCAGTGCATGTTGGACTCCGGCAGGGCTGCCCTTTGTCACCGGTTCTGTTCGTAATTTTTATGGACAGAATTTCTAGGCGCAGCCAGGGCCCGGAGGGTGTCAGGTTTGGGGACCACACGATTTCGTCTCTGCTCTTTGCAGATGATGTTGTTGTGTTGGCCCCTTCTAACCAGGACCTTCAGCATGCACTGGGACGGTTTGCAGCCGAGTGTGAAGCGGTGGGGATGAAAATCAGTACCTCCAAATCCGAGGCCATGGTCCTCAGTCGGAAAAGGGTGGCTTGCCCACTTCAGGTTGGTGGAGAGTGCCTGCCTCAAGTGGAGGAGTTTAAGTATCTAGGGGTCTTGTTCACGAGTGAGGGAAGGATGGAACGGGAGATTGACAGACGGATCGGTGCAGCTTCTGCAGTAATGCAGTCGATGTATCGGTCTGTCGTGGTGAAGAAAGAGCTGAGCCGCAAGGCGAAGCTCTCGATTTACCAGTCAATCTACGTTCCTACTCTCACCTATGGTCATGAGCTTTGGGTCATGACCGAAAGGACAAGATCCCGGACCCGGCCCCGGATAAGCGGAAGAAGATGGATGGATGGATTTTCTATAAAACATTACAACTGTAATGAGAGCATTGTTGACGGTGAAATACATTTGGACAAAACTGAAATGTATTTATTCATTTCGGAATAAAAGCTGAAATTTATTTTGAATAGAGTTACATGTATGTATACATTTTAAATACATTTCAGAATAAAAGGTGAAATACATTTTGATACCTGAAATGTATTTTGAATTAAGTTAAATGTATTCAACTTATATTCATCATATATTATACATATATTTTGCATTGCAAAATTATATTTATTTTCCATATAACCCATGAATATTTCTGTGAATATTATGTTCACATAAAAACCCTTTTTGCATCATAATCATAATGCTGGAATTATGAACAGTTCCAAATACCAGGAAGTTTTGGCATAAAACCTTAAGGCGTCCGTTAGAAAGCTGAAGATAAAGTTAATCTTTCAGCATGACAACGACCCAAAGCACACATCCAAATCCACAAAAGCATGGATTCACCAGAAGAAGATTAACGTTTTGGAATGGCCCAGCCAGAGCCCAGACCTGAATCCAATTGAACTGTGGGGTGACCTGAAGAGGGCTGTGCACAGGAGAGTGGGCAAATATTGCCATGTCAAGATGTGCAATGCTAATAGACTCCTACCCAAAAAGACTGAGTGCTGTAATAAAATCAAAAGGTGCTTCAATAAAGTATTAGTTTAAGGGTGTGCACACTTGTGCAACCAGGTTTTTTTTTTCTTTTTTTCCTGAAATCCTGAAATTATTTACTGACAACCTGGCTCACTGTTCAGCTGTAAACCTCTAAATGTCTGCAATGCTAGACGGTTGTCTTCTCCAAACTGCTGGTTTCAGTTCTAGATATAGCTCAGCTCCAGCGCTTCTTCTTTAGCCATTCTAGTACTCTTTGATGTGTATTTGAGTCATTGTCCTCTTGAAAGACTCACAACCTCCACTACCATCCTGGGTCTCATCTCCAACAACGATAAGACTGCTTACAGAGGATATAAAGAACCTGGCTACATGGTTCTCTCTCAACGTCTGTAAGACTAAAGAGGTGATCGTGGACTTCAGGAACCTCTGGGTGCATACACATCATGTGTGCATTACATTGTGGCACCATGAAAATACAGACCAGGTATATTATCCACAGAAACACCCGACCCGATGCCTCCACAAGGGGCGTCACAGGCCATGCCTTAATGCATTTTTTCCACAATTAGGCCAAATCCACCCTGATTGACCTAGAGTGCAGATTTTTGTTTACATTCCCCTGGAGATATATGGTTGACCACAGTAAAGAAATATAGTTGTTAATATAGGGTGGTAACTGTCACTTTGGATGATTGACTTACAGGTATGCAGGACTTCCGGTTTGGGGTGGGACTTCCGGTTTGGTGGGTGGGACTTCCAGTGTGACGCATGTTCGTGGTGTATATTCCATTATGACGTATGCATGTCCAGGGAAAGAAATACGATATGGGGGTGTGGTTTCTAATTTATGGTGGCTTTGTTGTTTAACAGTGGGGCTCCAGAGGTTTGGCTTGTTCAATCCCCAGACATTCGATGTTTAACAAAATGTTGCCAGGGTTCAGGAATGTTAAATTCCCAAGACATTCGATGTTACGATTAGTAACGATAAGTTGATGTTTGACAACAGGGCGCCAGGGTTCGGAAATGTTAAACCCCACAGGTAATTAATGCTACGAGAAGTTGTGTGTGCAACAGATGGTCTATAACCAGTGGGTCGTACCTTTCATGTTCTACAACACGATAGGTGGCTGGCGTGTCTGTGTATTTAAACCACACAGATGTTGGTCATTCAGACTAGCCTGAGTAAACCTATGTGTACATTACAAAACATGGCAGATTCTACATCGATCAACATTGGGAGCACCTTTCGAAAAGTGTTTTATTTAGGGCCAAAACAGGGCATACGTAATACGGTAGATGTGTGGTTTAAAATCAAAGGAATCTAAGGAATGAAGCAGTATGACTGCTATATTGAAGCTATTTCTGGACAACCAACCAGAATTTGAAGAACCTAAGGCTGAGGACTGGCTGTGTGACACCTTGGATGACAACCCTGAATCCTGCTATGCTGTGCCAGACCCTGATCCCTTAACTCAACCGTTTTACCCCCAAAGAATTATGACAAAAAAGACAATTGCCTTGCATCACAGGTTTTAAAGATCATCAAAGCAACACAGATGTACAGTACGGCCCTCAAGTCGAAGCCATACAGCATATAGAGACGGAGTGAGATTAGGGATGAATACATATATGAAGATAATGTGAAAACCGTAATGCAGTAGCATCTTGGCACAGCGAAACCAAAGAGACTGTTTCAACAGAAATCTGAATGTTTGTGTTTTTTCTGAAATTCTTGGACATTAGTAACTCCAAAGACTTGAATAAAACAATGTTAAATGTGTATTATTCTCATTATTGATGCAATGCTCTAGGATATCTTAAATAGGTTATGAAAAGTATTTCCTACAATGTCAAACCCTGGTGCTTATGTGGGCAGAGAGGGTTTGAAAAGAGCTTACTTGGAGAAAACTGGGGAGATCCTCGAAATGGTGCAGAAGATGACTGGCTATTGGCCCAGGATACATACATGCTACACAGGCCTATAGCTATTACATTTCAAAGAAAAAGTTATTTATCAAAGAATTGGGGACAGCCACGTCCCGTTGTTGAGAAACTAAATTGTTAAAGTGATGTACGACAAGCCACACTACATAGCTCTTAGCAAGAGTCAGTTTGATGAGATCTGTATAAAATCAGATCAGAATCAGTTGGTTTAATTCGTAGTGGGGAAGGTGATTGCAAAATTACACTTCAGACCCGTCAAACAATCTTTTAGACTACAAAATGCAGCCTCAGAAACTCTACGATGATCCTCAAAGGTATGTTGAATGCTATACAGAGCAGGCTGGTAACGGTTTACCGGGGTATCATGGTAGCGCTACAATGTACGGGGCAGGTCTAGGGGGCCCTTTTCCGCAGGCTTTTCCAGATGGCTATACCTTTGTTGAAACACGGTTTCTCAATTACAAAACCACATTTGAAAAATGCAGCAAGGAATTGTTAATTATATTTTTGACCGGTGGCAACCGGTGGCAAGTCATTGTTGACTATTATTAGGAAACATTACCCAAACAGATGAGATATGAATACCACAGAGTTGACCAGCATGGTGAACCAATTTTCATCTAGGACTAGTTTCTAAGGTTTGCTGGCATGCGATCAACTACCCGGTAGACCTGTCCCAGATGTTGTATTAATGATTATTGTTAATACGCACCTGAGTAACCACCCGGGAGAACATTGGCTGGCTATTTACATCACAGACAACAGCGTCGGAAGGTTTTATGACAGTTTTGAAAACTCCCCAGGTTTTATGTATTTTCCCAAGTCAATCAAGGCATTTCTGCAAACCTGTGAGTGTGGAATACAGCTCAAAATATGTCCAGGACGTGATTGTGACCACTTGTTTTGATGGTCCCAGCCAGACGGGACTGTTCGCTCCATGTTTTCTGTGTGTCCTTGGTTTGTCATGTCCTTGTTTGATCTTTCCTGTTCATGTTTGAGTTAATCAGTTCATTCCATCCACCTGTGTTTAGCCCTCACCTGTTGCTGTTCACCTTGTTTGTTTATTTAGTTCAGCCCTTGTCTCCCACTCTTGGTGGATCACTGTTTAAGGTTTCCTACCTGGCTGTTGGGTTTTGGCTCTTTCAGTTTTGTACTTTTTCAGCACAAGGTGCTTGTTTTGTTTCTATTATATTAAACCTCCTTAGTTTATCCTGCATTTGCTTCCACCTCCTTACTTGACACTTGTGGCCAACATTGTATGTCCTTTCTCTATCAAATAACAAGAATATCTGAGTTACAAAGATGTTATGTCTTTTTATACTGATGATTTATATAAAAAAAGGTATGTTAGTCTCCAAGTTTCTATTAAGGTGTATCGGAGTAAGCGTGAAAAACACATGTTTAATTGTATACAGCATGCTCAATCTTGTGAATCATTTAATTCGTGTCATGGTTGTTGAAGAAATAGACAGTTAGAAGTATTACCTTATGCCTGTTTTATTATTGAAAAATAAAGGCAACATCAGTGGTTTACATAGTTAGTCAAGGTTAAACAATGACAATGAATCACAAATGATAAAAAAATAACATTGAAAAACCAAATAAAAACACATAAAAATGGAAGCCATTGTGTGGGGTCTATGGTAGGGGATACAAAGAAAGTTTTGGTTGATTATAACTTGTGGGGGGGGGGGGTGTTACTGGAAGCAGGTGCCCAAGATGTGGTTAAATAATCCAGTGTGTCGCCAGGCGTTCGTTCATACAAATTCATTCACGTCTTACAAGCTCATTTGGAATAGTTGTAAAAGGCATGTTGAAACATGGCGTGGCCTCTAAAAACCTCCCTCACCCCAAAGGCCTTCTAGCGTCAGCAGGTTCATAAAGTCTTTAGACCAGAGAATTCTATTTATAATATATTGAACATTCTTCTTACTCCTCCCAGACACATTGTCCAAAATGTCATCAACAAGGTAAACATTTCGGTTAGCAGTTTGATTAGTCTCAGTCATGTTTACTACACCACCCCCAGTCTCAGACTTGAAAGTCAGACTTGAAAGTCAGTGTACAGCTCTGAAAAAAATTAAGAGACCACTGCAAACTTATCAGTTTCTCTGGTTTTACTATTCATAGGTATGTGTTTGAGTAAAATGAACATTTTTGTTTTATTCTATAGACTACTGACAACATTACTCCCAAATTCCCAAAAAATATATAGTAATTATTTGGAGTATGTATATATAGACTGGCCCTCTGCCAGTCTGTAGCTTTGTTGCCCCAATATCTGTTGCTTGACCTTGTTCTTATGAACTGCTGTCTTTAAAATTTTCAGAATGGAAGCAACCTGACGCTCACTGTATACCTCTGCAAGTAAAGCCAGAATTGAACCCCTCTTCCTCACTCAAAGCTTTTCTTTTCAACTCTTTTGTGATGCTGAAAAGTTATTTTTTATTCAAATTACCTTTGAGGTACTACTTGTACAGTTTTGCCATCCAGCTGGTCCTATTGCAAGAGGATAGTGATGACAACATCAGTGGTTTTTATACTTTTCCTTGTTAAATTAGATTTGATTCAGGTAATTAAGTAAAATGAGGTGTGCCTGTGTTGGAATTTAACAGGTCACTGACATATATGGTAAGCTCACTCATGTAGATTAGAATATTGATAAATGGTACCATAAAGGCTTTGGCTGATTCATACTATTAGGCCTAATTTTATATTAATCTCTCTCGGAAAGGTTTAGTCGGAAGGGACTTGACAGATTGACTGGACAATGTGTTACAGAGGCTGCAGGTGGGGCTATCCCATCTTCACAGGACAAACCATAATAATTTAGACAAGCACAATAAAATAAAACAGGGCAACAGCACATAAACTCAGGCACGTGCTGGATTCTGGTGTAGCAGTCTAAAATCCTAACTCCGGACAGTACATTCCCCCTGGTGACGGGTTTTGAGCCCCTGCATGGCCGACTGTCTGCCATTCATTAGTCCCCTTAGCCTCTTTCTTATGGTCCTGGCAACAGAAATATAAAATACCTTGAAACATCTTCAGAAACTCTCATATAGACACAGGACAGACAATTAATCAAGATTTTGATATCCTGGTTTTAGATTTTTTTGATTTAGATTTTTGATATCCTTGTTTCTGTTTCTGCAGACACTGGAGTTTGACCCACTCCAAGGAGTCTCTAATACACAATTTAGGAACTTGTATTATTGGTGATTCATGTATTTGATTGTTATGGCAGTTTTTTAAATTATAAAATATAAGGTTCCATTGAAAGATGTATATTGGATATTTAGGTTTTACATTTCTAGTAAGCCAATCAAATTTATTTCAAATGTATTATTTATAAAGCCCTTTTTACAACAGCAGTTGTCACAAAGTGCTTTACACCCGGCCTTAGACCCCAAGGAGCAAACAACAGTAGTGTTGAATTTCAGTGGCTAGGAAAAACTCCCTAAGAAGGTCGAATTTTAGGAAGAAACCTAGAGAGGACCCAGGCTCAGAGGGGTGACCAGTCCTCTTCTGGCTGTGCCGGGTGAGATATTAAGAGTCCAATTGGAATAATAAATACATTTCTCTGGGCTAAATCCAGAGTCTATTTGAATTTAGACTAGGTCAGAAGTATGACCAGGTGGACAAGGACAGGGACAGCAACGGGCCCCCCAAACCAGGTAATCCGCAGGTGTGGACCAGGACCTCATCTCCTTCTAAAATGTAAAACTGGAGGAAACTGAGAATAGTTAGTAGTACATCCCTCATATCCCCCAGCACAATAATATAGCAGCGTAACACCTTGGAACTGTGGCCCTAACCGGGGGAGGCCCCGGACAGGGCCCAACAGGCAGGAAATCAATCCAACCACATTGCCAGGCATCAACCAAAGGGACACCCACCAACCGCAACCCCCCTGAATGAGGGCCGAGTATTGCTAGCGGCGTACAGCCCAATTGCACAAGTGCACAACAGAGAGTCAACAACAAGCCAGGGACTCTTCCCCCGAAAGGCATTGGAGGGAGGGCATCCCAGTGGCGACGAGAGCCCACCTGGCAAGACAGCAAGGGTGGACAGTATCAAGCCTACTGGTCACCTTCACGCCCCCGGGCCAGGCAACACCTAATTATAAACCGTGCTGTAGAGATGAGTTTTTAGTAGACACTTGAAAGTTTGCACTGAGTTTGCATTTCTAACCTTAATTGGCAGATCATTCCACAGGAGTGGAGCTCTATGAGAAAAGGCCCTGCCGCCAACTGTGTGTTTAGAAATTCTAGGTACAATTAAAAGGCCTGCATCTTGCGATCTAAGGTTACGTGTAGGTATGTATGGCTGGATCATTTCAGCCAGGTAAGTAGAAGCAAGTCCATGTATTGATTTATAGGTTAAGAGTAAAACCTTAAAATCAGCCCTAACGTGTTCAAATTTTTTTGTTCTAGTTAGGATTCTAGCAGCCGTGTGCAGCACTAATTGAAGTTTATTTATTAATTTGTCTGGATAACCAGAGAGAAGAGCATTGCAGTAATCTAATCTAGAAGTAACGAAAGCGTGGATTAATTTTTCTGCATCAGTTTTTGATAGAAAGTTTCAAATTTTTGCGATGTTTCGAAGATGAAAATAAGCAACTCTTGAGACATATTTTATATGTTCTTCAAAGGAGAGGTCAGAGTCAAGGGTAACGCCAAGGTTTTTTACAGTTTTTTGGGATACGACCATGCAGCCGTCGAGGTTCACAATGAGTTCTGCTAGCAACGCTCTTTGTTTTTCTGGTCCTAAAAGGAGCATTTCTGTTTTATTTGAGTTTAAGAGCAAGAAATTCTCTGTCATCCACTTCCTAATATCTGAAACGCATGCTTCCAAAATAGCTAATTTAGGGGCTTCTCCATGCTTCATTGAAATATATAACTGTGTGTCATCAGCATAACAGTGAAAGTTAATATTGTGATTTCGGATTACATCGCCCAGAGGGAGCATGTATAGTGAGAACAATAATGGGCCCAGAACCGAGCCTTGAGGAACTCCAAAGCATACCTTTGACTTGTCAGAGGATATGCCATCCACACTAACGAACTGATATCTTTCAGATAAATAAGATTTAAACCAGGCTAGAACATGTCCACGTAGCCCAATATTGGTTTCCAGTCTCTCTAAGAGAAGGGAGTGATCAATAGTGTCAAAAGCAGCACTAAGATCAAGAAGCAACAGGACGGATGCGGAACCTTTGTCTGAGGCCATTAGAAGGTCATTTGTTACCTTCACAAGTGCAGTCTCAGTACTATGATGGGATATAAAACCGGACTGGAATATTTCATAAATGTTTTTTGTCTTTAGGAAGGCATTTAGTTGTTGGGAAACACATTTTTCTAAGATTTTTGAGAGGAACGGGAGGTTCGATATTGGCCTATAATTGTTTAATATGTCGGGATCTAGATTAGATTTTTTTAGAAGAGGCTTAATTTCAGCAATTTTTAGTGAGTTTGGTACGCATCCGGAGGAAAGGGAGCAATTTATTATGTTCAGCATTGGCTGACCTAGCACAGGAAATAACTCCTTAAGTAATTTTGTAGGAATCGGGTCTAGAGTTTGTGGGTTTACAACTCATTACAAATTTTGTAAATGTGTCGAGCGATACGGTATCAAAAAATTCAAGTGTCCCCATTGACACCTGGTCAGGGAGGTTCAGGAAATTTTTTGGACAACTGAGATTTTGAGGACCATAACTATTTAAGGAGTCAGTTATTTGTTTTCTAATGGTGACGATCTTTTCATCAAAGTAGTTCATGTATTCATTACAACTAAAGTGAAGACCCACTTCACTTGCTAAGCTTTGCTTTTTTGTTAACTTTGCAACTGTATCAAAGAGAAATTTTGGATTGTTTTTGTTCGCCTCAATCAGGTTGGAGAAATAAGCTGATCGAGCAGACGTGAGTGATTTTCGGTATTGTAGTGTACTGTCTATCCAGGCTAGTCTAAATACTTCCAACTTGGTGGAGCGCCACTTTCGCTCCAATTTTCTGGAGGCTTGCTTAAGTGCTCTAGTATTGTCGGTGTACCAGGGAGCAAGTTTCTTGTTGCGTATTTCTTTAGTTTTTAGTGGTGCAACTATGTCTATTGTATTTCGCAGTATTAGATCCTTGATTTGATCGTTTACAGATTTATTTACTCTGTCATTAATGAGCGAACTAGTAAGAATATCAAGGAATTTATTTGTAGTCCGAGAATTTATAGTACGGCTTTTGAAACTCATTGTTTGGGGGGCAAGTGGATTTCTTGTTTTAACGGTAAATGTAATAAAACAGTGATCCGATAATCCAGGATTTTGGGGGTAAATTATTAGATCTACAATATCTATTTCTCGTGACAGGACTAAATCTAAAGTATGATTGTGGCAATGTGTTGGACCTGAGACATGTTGGATGAAACACATTGAGTCAATTATGGCTTCAAAGGCTTTTTGAAGAGGATCATTGGAGTTTTCCATATGAATATTGAAATCACCAAAAATTAGAATACTATCTGCCATGACTACAAGGTTAGACAAGAATTCTGGAAACTCATTGAGGAACAATGTGTATGGCCCGGGGGGCCTATAAATAGTAGCTATGTAAAATGATTTATCAGCATGGTTAACTTTTATGAGTAAAACTTCGAAAGAATGAAACTCTGTGATATGTTTGAGAGTAAGTTTATATTTACTGTCATAAATATTAGCGACACCCCCTCCTTTTCGGGACGCACGAGGGATATGATCACTAGTATAGCCAGGAGGAGAGGCCTCATTTAAGGCAGTGAATTCATTAGTCTTTAGCCATGTTTCACATAAACCAATAGCATCTAGTTTATGATCAGAGATTAATTCATTTACTGCAACTGCCTTTGGAGCAAGCGATCTAATATTTAGGAGTCCCATTTTGAGATGCGAAGTGATACAATTATTTTTATTTTTGACCGAGGTGGAGGAAGGCTTTATCTTAATAAGGTTGTTTTTGTTAGCACTACCTTGTTTAACTTTTCTCAGCCTATAACGAGTCACAGTGGCAATAGGTAAAGCTGTACTAACTACTCTGGCTATGCTATTGACAGACTCCACTATGCTAGCAGGCTGGCTAACAGCCTGCAGCCTGACCTGCACCCTATCTCATGTTAAAGCTATAGGAGTGAGACTCCTGTCAATGTTCCTAGATAAAAGAAGAGCACCACTCCAGCTAGGATGGAGTCCGTTGCTCCTCAGCAGATCAGGCCTGGCCCTATTTCTGGGAGAGTCCCAAAAAGAAGGCCAGTTATCTACAAACTCTACCTCCTGCGACGGGCAGAACTCAGTTTTCAGCCAGCGATTGAGCTGCGCAAGTCTGCTGTAGAGCTCGTCACCACCCCTAGCTGGGAGGGGGCCAGAGACAATTACTCGATGCCGACACATCTTTCTAGCTAATTTACACGCTGATGCTATGTTCTGCTTCGTAACCTCTGACTGTTTCATCCTAACATCGTTGGTGCCAACATGGATAACAATATCTCTGTACTGTCTATACTTGCCAGTTTTAGACTTCGCTAACACCAACCCCAGTTTTGCGGCTACGTCGGTGGCTCTGCCCCCCGGTAAACAATGTACGATCGCCGGCTGATTCTTTAGTCTAATACTGCGTGTAATGGAATCGCCAATGACTAAAGTTTTCAGTTTTTCAAGGCCACCGGTAGAACATGCCTGCCGATCATTCCCCTCCGAAGACGGCTCGGGCCTTGACTCCGACTCCAGTGGGGAAAACCTGTTCAAAGTCTCAGTTGGTTTTAGCAACGATGCAGGTTTAACTGGTCGACGGCATTTCTTCCCAGTGACCAAGAGAAAGTTATTGCCCGGCTGCAGGAGCTGTGCCGGGGGGCTAACAAAACTATCGTTTCTACCTGGTGGCACTGACGCAGATTTTTCTATTTCTACACTAGCATAATCCTTGCCTGGCATTTGCGTCAGAAGCCGAGCCTCTAACTCTGCTATCTTTAACTTAAGACGAACATTCTCCTCCGTGTTGTTGCTACAACAATTACAGTGATAAGGCATTGTAATGATACTTAGCCTCAGGTGTTCAGGGGTGAGTAGTTATGTTCATTATGTCCAAAAAGAGTCCCGGTGTAGAAAAGTTGGGTAAGAGGTCAACAGATAAATATTGCGTTGGTAAAACTGTAAAATAGAATTTTGACCAATTAGTTTATATCGAGTAAATTCGAAAATGTTTGGCAGGTAGCCAGGTAGGTAACAGCAAGCAGAGTACAGCACGTCAACCAAAATAATACTATGTTAAACATGTATTAATTCTCTTTATTGCTCGAACACTCTACGATGTATGAACAGTTTATGAAAAGTATTTACTACGACCCGGCAAACCCTGGTGCTTATGTGGGTAGAGAGGGTTTGAAAAGAGCATACTTGGAAAAAAACGGGGAGATCCTAAAAAATGGTGAGGCAGATGACTGGCTGCTCGCCCAGGATGCATACACGCTACACAGGCCCAGGGACGGACTGGGACTAAAAAACGGCCTTGGACTTTGACTAGGCCCGGCCCAAAGCAATCGGCGCGTAGAAACTCGACAACAACAACAATAACGCCTGCCGCCTGGCATGAGTGTCACAAGACTTTAATTGTGGCTCATGATACTATACCATCTAAATTATAGCAATAGCACTGATACTGACTAGATGTTGTGTTAAAAGCATATTATTCTAGATTATTGCTGTCTTAAAATGAATTTATTACTTAATAATCTTAATTAATTTATGCAGTAATCTTACTGCACAAATAATAATACCACATCTAAATTAAAATACACCATTACAAATGTAACTTCTGTATTCAAAATCTTCAAAGTTTGTGAGCATTAACTGTAACCAACATTTTTAAAAGTAAAAGCACTACATATTTCTTAATATTAGCTACTGCATGTGGCATTTTACAGCTAAAATGTTGAAGTTTAGCTGTTTTAACTACTGTAATCAATAAAAATGTAGCAAGCTGAATATCACTTCCTAACATCCCTAGCAAGTAACTCTCTTTCTCCTCTCATGTTCCATACTTACTTGCCCTGTATCTGCCTGTGGAACCAGCTCATCTTTCTGTCCCTCATCATCACTGGTGGCATGTTACTGCATAACTGTCTGGCTCACTTCTTCACTGCTGGGTCTGCTGCTAATATTTAACTGCGAAGTGCTGCTGCTGGTTGTGCAGCTAAATATTTCAGTTAGTTTGTGACATTTAGCGGCTTCAGTATCTAAATTCCGCAATTTGTTTTATTTCGCCTTCTCAGCCCCACCCTTTTCTTTTCGTTTTTACCCGCGGCCGCGTTATGCATATTGTTTGTTTGTTTCTATGCTTCTATCTAACGTCTTTGCTGTTGGTTTCTTCCACCTCTTCCACTTCTTCTTTTCCTTACTTGGTGGCCACGGCCAGTGCAGCTGGCATCCAACATAAAGGTGCATTGCTGCCACCTACAGTACTGGAGTGTGAAACAGATTAGTGGGGGGAAAAAACAGGTGATGACTGTGTGTGTGGCGGGTGGTGGACCGGCCCGCCGGCTGTCCTGGAGTACCGGCTGTTCTGTGATTCTCCAGATCACACAAATGGCCAGTCCGCCCCTCCACAGGCCTGTAGCTATACATTTGAAAAGAAATATCAGCTGGATTTGGTTGACATGAGTGCTTACAGTGTGGAAAACGATAACATGAAATTCATGTTAACATGCATAGATGTATTAAGCAAATACACATGGATTCGCGTGCTGAGAAATAAAAGTGCTATTGAGGTAAAGCGAGCATTTGAAGACATATTAAAAGAAGGAAAAACACCACAAAAAGTCCAAACGGACAAGGGGAAGGAGTTTCTTAATTCACATTTTGAAATGTTAATGAAGAAGTACAACATTTTGCTACAGGAAATTATGTCAAAGCGAGTATCGTTGAGAGATTAATTAAAACAATTAAATCACGAATGTGGAGGTATCTCACAGCTGCCAACACTCATCGCTATGTTGAAGTTATTCAAGATTTAGTTCATGGATACAACCATAACTACCATCGGCCTATTAAGATGAAGCCTGCTTACGTTTGTGAAGAAAATGTTAGATTAGTTCTCAAGGTTGGGGATACTGTGAGACTCTCAAAGCTGAGAGGTACTTTTACATAAGGCTATGAAAAAGGGTACACAGATGAATATTTTACAATAACTGAATGTATTCCTCGGGTACCTCCTGTATATAGAATAAAAGATTACGATGGTGATGTGATAGTTGGGACCTTTTATGAACAGGAATTGCTGAAAATAATCGTGGCTAAGGATAAAACTTTTAAAGTGGAAGCAGTTTTGAATGAGAAAGTACAGAAAGGGAAGAAAATGTGTCTTGTGAAATGGCTTGGTTGGCCTGAGAAATTCAACAGCTGGAAACCATCGGAACAAGTGGTTGACCTAGAAACTGGATAAAACTAGGTAAACACAACAGTAAACATTATGGCAGGAAGGATAAGGTAGGGGGGGGACAGCATTTGACTTGTGTGATAGAACAAAGGGAATGTGTTTTATTGACAGGACAGATGGCAGCATCTTACAACACCCCTTTTTCTATGTAATATATACGGTTGAATGAGCTATATTGAGTTAGAGACTCCTCAGATGATTATGTGTGTAAGCGGTTGACGCGTCTCATATTTGCATAATAGTTAATAAAACTGTTAAAATGTGCCAAGAGAACATTGTCTCTGTACCTTACTCCGAGTGTCGATACATGGAATTACCATCACAACACACATACATCTTCTTCCGCTTCATCTGGGGCCGGGTCGCGGGGGCAGCAGTCTAAGCAGAGATGCCCAGACTTCCCTCTCCCCAGACACTCCAGCGTGTCCTAGGTCTTCCCCGGGGTCTCCTCCCGGTGGGACGGGACCAGAACACCTTCCCAGGAAGGTGTTCCGGAGGCATCCGAAACAGATGCCCAAGCCACCTCAGCTGACCCCTCTCGATGTGGAGGAGCAGTGGCTCTACTCTGAGCTCCTCCCGGGTGACCGAGCTTCTCACCCTATCTCTAAGGGATCGCCCAGCCACCCTGCGGAGAAAGCTAATTTTGGCCGCCTGTATCAGGGATCTTGTCCTTTCAGTCATGACCCAAAGCTCATGACCATAGGTGAGAGTAGGAACATAGATTGACCGGTAAATCTTTCTTCACCACGACAGACCGATACATCGACCGCATTACTGCAGAAGCTGCATCGATCCGTCTGTCAATCTCCCGTTCCATCCTTCACTCACTCGTGAACAAGACCCCTAGATACTTAAACTCCTCCACTTGAGGCAGGCACTCTCCACCAACCTGAAGTTGGCAAGCCACCCTTTTTCGGTACTGAGGTACTGATTCTCATCCCCACCACTTCACACTCAGCTGCAAACCGTCCCAGTGCATGCTGAAGGTCCTGGTTTGAAGGGGCCAACACGATAACATCATCCGCAAAGAGCAGAGATGAAACACTCTCCAAACCTGACACCCTCCGGCCCCTGGCTGTGCCTAGAAATTCTGTCCATAAAAATTACGAACAGAACCGGCGACAAAGGGCAGCCCTGCCGGAGTCCAACATGCACTGGGAACAAGTCTGACTTACTGCTGGCAATGCGGACCAAGCTCCTGCTTTGGTCGTAAAGGGACCTGACAGCCCTTAGCAAAGGACCCAGGACCCCATATTCCCGAAGCACCCTCCACAGGATGCCGCGAGGGACACAGTCAAATGCCTTCTCCAAATCCACAAAACACATGTTGACTGGTTGGGCAAACTCCCATGAACCCTCCAGCACCCCGTAGAGGGTATAGAGCTGGTCCAGTGTTCCACGGCCCGGACAAAACCACACTGTTCCTCCTGAATCCGAGGTTCTACTATCGGCCGTATTCTCCTCTCCAGTACCCAGGCATAGACTTTCCCGGGGAGGCTGAGAAGTGTGATCCCCCTGTAGTTGGAACACACCCTCCGGTCCCCCTTCTTAAAAAGAGGGACCACCACCCCAGTCTGCCATCCCAGAGGCACTGTCCCCGACCGATGTTCACACAGGCGTGTCAACCAAGACAGCCCCACAACATCCAGAGACTTGAGGTACTCATGGCGGATCTCATCCACCCCCGGTGCCTTGCCACCGAGGAGTTTCTTGACTACCTCTGTGACTTCAGCCTGGGTGATGTACGAGTCCACCTCTGAGCCCTCATCTTCTGCTTCCTCAATGAAAGACATGACGGCGGGATTGAGGAGATCCTCGAAGTACTCCTTCCACTGCCCAACGAAATCCCCAGTTGAGGTCAACAGCTGCCCACCTCTACTGTAAACAGCGTTGGTAGGGCACTGTTTCCCTCTCCTGAGGCGCCGGACGGTTTGCCAGAATCTCTTCGAGGCTAGCCGATAGTCCTTCTCCATGGCCTCACCGAACTCCTCCCAGGCCCGAGTTTTTGCCTCCACAACCACCCGGGCTGCAGTCTGCAAACTTTGACTAGCACAGAAGTCCAATAACTGAACACTGCTCGGGTTCAGATCAGGGGGGCCGTTCCTCCCAATCACGCCCCTCCAGGTGTCACTGTCGTTGCCCACGTGGGCGTTGAAGTCCCCCAGGCATATAGCCCCAGACAACGTAGCTCCTAGGGTCACTTGTGTACTCAAACCCCTCCACCACGTTAAGGTGGCAGTTCATGGAAGGGTCAGAGATCAACAGTTATATAAAACCACATGGTGTATGGGCGGGGTACGATGAATAAAAATAAAAAATTGAATGTTTCTAAAAGGTGAGCCCCAGTTTAGTTTGAAATTTAGTGTAAAACTGGAACAGATATTGGGCTTAAAACCAGGCGAGCGGTGGTACGCCCCATGGTACGGGACATTCCCCACAGATATTCTGGCTGGGTTTAACACCCTATACATCTACACAGATATAATTGATTATCAACGTGATGGTGACAGTCATGTCCCACGGCTGCGAACTGTACATATTGCTGGGAAAAAGAACGAAGTTGTCACAGTGACGTACAACAAGCCACACTACGTACCTCTTAATAAGTTTGATGAGATCTGTATTGAAGTAAAATCTGATCAAAACCAGCTGGTTTCATTTGTGGTGGGTAAGGTGATTGCAAAATTACACTTCAGACCCGTCAAACATTCGTTTAGAATTTAAGATGCAGCCTCAGAAACTCTACGTTGATGCTCAAAGTATGTTGAATACTATACAACACAGGCCGGTAAAGGTTTACCGGGGTATCATGGTAGCGCTGCAATGAAAATACCGACCCTATCAGCAATATCAGACGCAGCCCCTCTGGAGTTCTTTATTGTCGGGAATTGTGAAGGTTGATCTAAACAATACTTTGTTGTACCTACGTGTAAAAGTCACTAAACCGGATGGAACTAACATTGATGCAGGTGCACCTGTTGGGGTTATCAACTATCCGATAGTCACCCAATTTTCACAAGTGGATGTCTCCTTGGGTGATCATTTAATTAGTCAGAGTAGCAACACATACTCCTACAGAGCCGTTATAGAGAGCATTCTCCCTCTAGTACAACATTTGAAATGATTGGCCCTGTTCATTGCGATATCTTCTTTCAAGAGAAACTTATGGTAAACGGCGTTGACATAAAGGTTAGGATGGTACACGGTAAAAATGAGTTCTGCCTTATGGGGGTCAGGGATTTGCGTTATCGTTTGCATATATTATCAGCGTCACTATTTGTCAAGAAAGTGTCTGTTTCGCCAGCTGTGAAACTTGGACACGCTCAAGCGTTACTCTCAACCAATGCCAAGTACCCAATTGAAAGATTGTGTATGAAGACATTTAGCTTACCAGCTGGGGGTCGAGTTTGCAACCAGGAAAACCTATTTTTAGGACCTCTATCAAAATGTATTGTAATCGGATTGGTGGACAATGACAGTTTTACCGGAAGTTACACAAAAAATCCATTTAATTTCAAACATTATAATTTGGAGTTTATGGCTATGTATGTAGATGGTCAGCAATTTCCTAGCAAACCATTCCAACCAAATTACACAACAGGGTCAGCAGTGCGTGAATTTTATCAATTGGCTTCAGGAAAAGACCTAAAGGACCAAGCCTTGGCTATTGACAGGTCAGACTTCTTACACGGCTATGCCCTTTATGCATTCAACTGTGCACCCGACGAGGAGTGTGGTCAGCACCTGTCCTTGATCAAGTCAGGGAATGTACGACTTAAGATGAGGTTCAGACAACCACTACCCCACACAATTAATTTAGTTGTTTATTCAATCTTTGACTCCATTATCGAAGTGTCAAACCGGCGACAAGTCATGGTTGACTATTAGGAAAACGGTGTGGAAATGAATACCGCAGAGTTCACTAGTGTGGTGAACCAATTTTCATCTAGGACCCATTTCTATGGTGTGCTGGCAAGCAACCAACTACCTAGGGGGCCAGTCCGAGATGTTGCATCAATGATGATTGTTAATACACACCCAAGCATTCAACCTGGGGATCACTGGCTGGCTACTTACATAACGGACGGAGGTATTGGAAGGTTTTATAACAGTTTTGGAAACCTCCCGGATTTTACATATTTTCAATCAATGCCTTTCTGAAAACATGTGAAGTTCAAAACAAGTACAGGACATGGTTTCAACCACGTGTGGGCAATATTGTGTGTTCTTTCTCTATCTAATGACAAAAGGTCTGAGTTATAAAGATGTTATGTCTTTTTATGTTGATGATTTACAAGAAAATTATGTCCTAGTCTCAAAGTTTATAGCTAAGATGTACCAGAGTAAGCGTGATAAGCAAATGTTTAATTGCATGCTGTCACATCTTCGGGGAGAAAAAGGAGGAGCATGAGAACGGCGTAATACTTCTTTTAATAGTTGTGAAATACAAATAACGAAGCGCACCACTGCTCTTTTAAACAGCGAGACAATAACACACAAAGACAGGGGAAGCAGAGAGAACATATATACTGGGGGGAATGATGAGGATGAGAACCAGGTGCGCTAAACAAGACACAGGTGAAATGCATAATGAGATGGGCGGTGGTGTCAGAAGGCCGGTGACATCGAACGCTGGAGACCGTCTGCTGCAGGGGGAGGTGAAGCAGCAGAGGGCACAGGTTGTCACAGTACGCGCGACGATGCCGACGCGGAGCAGGGCGATCCGGACGACGCCGATGGAACTCAGGGCCTGCACAGCCTCCCACGTGCCCGCTGCCCGCCGGAACCAGTCATCCACCGCAGGGGTAGCGGTCTGGCTCGGTGTCCAGGGTGCCATAACCGGTTGGTAACCCAGCACACACTGAAAATGTGATATGCCTGTGGAGGAGCAGTGCAGAGAGTTGAGAGCGTATTCTGCCCAAGGCAGAAACTCTGCCCACCCCCCCGGCCGGTCCTGGCAGTAGGACCGTAGGAACCTGCCCACTTCCTGATTTACCCGTTCCACCTGCCCGTTGGACTGGGGATGGTAGCCCGAGGTCAGGCTGACCGAGATCCCCAGGTGCTGCATGAAGGCCTTCCACACTCTGGACGTGAACTGGGGACCCCGGTCAGACACGATGTCCTCGGGCACCCCATAGTGCCGGAAGACGTGTGTGAATAGGGCCTCCGCGGTCTGTAAGGCAGTAGGAAGGCCAGGCAGAGGCAAGAGGTGGCAGGACTTGGAGAACCGATCCACAACGACCAGGATGGTGGTATGGCCCTGTGAAGGGGGAAGTTTCAGTTAAAAAAATCAACTGACAGGTGGGACGAAGGTTTGAAAGACTGATGGAGCCTTCATCAAACCGTACGGCATTACTAAATACTCATAGTGGCCGGACGTGGTACTAAAGACTGTTTTCCATTCATCCCCTTCCCGGATACGTACCAGGTTATAGGCGCTCCTGAGGTCTAATTTGGTGAAAAAGCGGGCCCCATGCATCCTCTCCACCTCCGCAGAGATCAAAGGGAGAGGGTAGCGGAACGGAATGGTGATCTTGTTCAGCGCCCGGTAATCGATGCACGGGCACAAACCACCGTCCTTCTTTTTCACGAAAAAGAAACTCGAGGAGACCTGTGACTTGGAGGGCCTAATGTAACCCTGTTCCAGCGCTTCCTTAACGTATGCAGCCATAGCCTCCGTTTCGGTACGGGACAGTGGATACACGTGACCCTTAGGGAGTGCGGCTCCGTCAATGAGGTCTATCGCACAATCCCCCGGCCTGTGTGGCGGTAACACAGTGGCCTTAGCCTTGGAAAAGACCACAGCCAAGTCCCCGTATTCGGGGGGAATTGGCACGGCAGGAGCACTGTCTGGACTTTCCACCAAGGTCGAGCCAACGGAAACACCCAAACACCTACCTTGACACTTCCGCGACCACCCTGAAAGACTCTGACTAGACCAGGAGATGACGGAGTCATGTAGGGACAACCAGGGGAAACCCAAAACGACTGGGAACGTGGGCGAGTCGATCACATGGAAGGAAAGGGTTTCAAAAAGGATGACATTTTGTGGGGTCCGGGATAGGGGGTTCAAAGAAAGCTTTGGTTGGTTGAAAAACAGTTGCTGGGGGTGTGGCTAAACCATCCATTGTGTCGCCAGATGTTGGTTTATACAAATTGATTTTACGTCTTACAAGCGCATTTGGAATATAGTCGTAAAAGGCATATTGAGACAAGCCATGGCCTCTAAAAACACCCCCCACCCCAACGGTCTTCTATCGTCAGCAAAATATATTGGTTGCTGTCACACTTTTAACAAGAACCAACAGATGGGAGCACCTGATTATCTCTCCTTCGAAAACGAATTCACCATTTGAATTCCATTAAGTCAAATCTTTAGGCCGATGCATTCTATTAAGAATATATTCAACATTCTTTCTACGCCTCGCAGGCACATTATCCAAAATGTCATCAACAAGGTCAACATTTCGGTCAACAGTTCGCTTAGTCTCAGTCACGTTTAATACATCAGCCCCAGTCTCAGACCCGGGTAGACTTAAAGTCAGTGTGTTTGTATCAAGCTCCCCATGTCGCACAACAGTCAAAAATCTTTGTAAAATGGCAGAGTATCTTTTGGCTTTCTCATGTAAATCCATATCAGGCTTCAACAGTATATTGCGAATCGATGAGTCCAAATCATTTTCAACAGATTTTTTTACATCGGTGCTAGTCGTTTTGGATTCTCGCAGTTTTTCTAACTGATGTTGTGGTACCAGAAACATTTTCTGAGCATGATCCATGTTGTTTAACCCTGTCTCGATGCAATTAGACTGGTTAAGAAGGGAACTGCGACGCTTAGTAACGGCAGTAGAAAACCTCCAGATTGGTTGATGGTTTTTCTTATCCTTGCGACTGAAGTGTTCTTTCTACACTGTAAAAAAAATCCTGTTGTTTTTACGGAAAAAAACTGGCAGCTGTGGTTGCCAGAATAATTTTGTAAAAGATACAGTAGAAATGTAAATATGTTTACAGAACAACTTGTACATTTTACACTTTAAAACAGTTATTCAAAAAAAAGTTACAATTTGTAAATCCAACAGCTCTTTTCTGCTGAATAAATACCCTACAATAACATTCTTTAGCTGTAAAATGTACAAGTTCTGTGAAGTTACTTACAACTGTATTGTGATTTTTTTCAAACCACAGCTGCCAGGTTTGTTCCGTAAAATCAATGCATTTGACGGAATTTTCTTGTAAATGTTACCCAAAATGTAGTGAATAATGTAGTGTTTTTGCATGAAAGCAACATCTAACAACTGTAATTAAATTTTCTTTCTATTATAACTTAAAAGGCATAAACTAATGTTCTATGACTCCATTACAGGTAGAATGAACACTTTATCTGAGATGATTCATTAAATCTGCACTGCCTTTTATAGACGTTTGACACTTACCAGAAATGGAACGTGTACACAGATTAAACATAAAACACTGTTTTAAAAACAAAGATATACCTTACCAATTGAAATATTAAAAAAAGAAATACAATAACTTGCCTTTCCAATAATTTATTGGCCTCAGAGCAAATATCAAAAACCTTAATTTGTCAACATACATATTTCTAATAGTATGTAATTTATAAACAGAATAGAGAGCTTGCAACAGATTAGTAACCATCTTACTAGAACTTAACGAGTAAAGATGGACTTTACTCCTATTTTATGAATATATAAAAGTCATGGGGAAATAAAACAGCAAGGAAACTATTGCAGTGTAACAATTGCATACAAACACTTTTGTGGGAAACCTTCAATTGCTAAAGTGTAAAGAGCTGGGCAGATAATGAGCTGAAACAAAGTTTTAAACAGTGGGTGATGCACATCATCACATGCCACAAGTCTTACTGTATTTAGTCCATGTTCAAACATTGCGCCACATCAGAAAGTTCCTGAATCAAGTTAAGGACTCATGAATATGTGATGTTAGAGGAAATACAAGAGCAATACACTAACAATTGCAACAAAGAATTTTGTGTGAAACTTTTACTTGCTGCTCAAACATGAAGAACTGGGTAAATGAGCTGAAATTGTGAATGATGATGCAACCTCACATGCCACAAGCCTCTTAGTTTAGTCCATATTCAGGCGTCACGACACTCATGATCGGAGAGTTCCTGAATCAAGGTAAGGACTCTTGGGTTCACGTGAAGACGGGATGTTCGTGTCTTTTCCAATTTAGTGCCCTTTTCTGGGTTGATGCAGAAAAAACACCTTGGGAAATAGAAGAAGGAAAAAAATTTGTTTAATTAATGAATAAATTACTGAAATCACTTTCTTTAATTCAGGCTATAATGTTGGAAAAAGCCAATCCAAAAAGACCCACCTCTGCAGAAACTCCAGGGTTGAAGCCAGCTCTGATGGATAATGGATGTTGAAGCAATAATAGCTTCCAAACATCAGGCACAGGGCAGAAATGAAGGAGGGGATGTTGTTGTGCACAATGTTTCGATCCACACTCAGCATGAACCGTCTCGAAGAATAGCAGGATCGTCCTAGAAAAATAAAAAAATTATTTGTCTTCTTAAACATTTCACAAAACAAGCATATACTTTTATAATTTCGAAGCTAAGTGAGACTGCTTGCCATCAGAACAAAATTTACTTAATGTACAGGCTTAGAGGAAAGAAATATAAACCGTACAGGAGTACCAGCATATAAGTTAAGCAATGTACTGCTGTGGACGGGGAAAGCAAAAAATTAAAATCTGTTTTATCTGTTTTTGTGTTTTAACCAGAGATGGGGACAAGTCACACATGGTCAAGTCCAAGCAAGTCTCAAGTCTTAACCATCAAGTCTCGAGTCAAGTCTCAAGTCACAGTTCAGATAAATCAAGCAAGTCAAGTCAAGGGTTCACCCTAAGCAAGTCAAGTCGAGTCCTTATAAGTTTCAAGTCAAGTCACAGTACTAAAGAGATGAACACACACACACTGTCCTCTGTTTCTGACGTGCGCTTGGTGTGAAGCTCGATTTCAAAATCAAATACCGTTCCGTCTCTGGTTAGAATCCTGCTGCGTCCATAGCATCGCGCTGTTTTTCATGGCAACGGTCAGTTATCAAGAAATAACACGCATTCTGCACTGGAATTCAGCCAATCCATGTAATAAGGGCTAATAATAACAACCTTATAAACTAATTATTGTGACTGAAAAACTGCCTAATATGTAATTACGCTGTAAATATTCTTGTCTGTGTGAGTAAAAAAATAAAACTCTTCGAAATGTTTAGGTGCTAGTAATCACATCGGCGCCTCCATGTTAGCCTTTCATGCAGTAAAGTTAACTGTTGAAAATGCCCACAAACACTTGAAAATGCCCACATTTAATACAGACATTATAGCCTACGTGTAATAATATAGATGCCCGCTCATTTTAAGATGCCCATCAACATTAAAATTCAGGCTATGCCACTGTTATAGTCAAATTCCCTTACATCTATTTACCAGACGTATTCAGTAATGATAATGATCACATTTCTAACAAGAAAAAAACAAACATAATATGGAACCAAGGCCAAATAATGACAAACAAAATATTAATTCATTACATTAGTAACTTAATCGTTATAGATCTTAGTGAAACTGAATATAAAAAGATTACTTTCTTACCTTTCCTTGTGGTTCTTAAAATGACAAATGAAATTTGACGTTTTTGCATATTTTGCATCTGGCAAATCTTTTTTTATTCACACGGTCCAGTTCTAAGTCCTTGTATCCAAACAATACTATTTGTGGAGCTCGACTAACGTTACTGTCTGCCATGTTTGGCGCGGTTTGAATTGTGAATCGTTAAAGGCACATACGCTGATTAGTGGTGCTGATGTCACAACATAAAAATAATTGTATTGCTGTTTGTTTATTATAAGTTCAAGTCATTGTCGAGTCTTCCACTTCAAGTCAAGTCTCAAGTAACTTGTTCTCAAGTCAAAGTCATTTTGATACTTTAATCAAGCAAGTCACAAGTCCTGAAAATTGTGACTCGAGTCAGACTCGAGTCAAGTCATGTGACTCGAGTCCCCCACCTCTGGTTTTCGGTATTTGAATATTTTCACCACTTTACCTCGCCGTCACAGTCCTTTCTAACAGGAAACAGAAGCATGCATATCTGGTTAAATTGGCTTTGGAAAGATTAAACACTGTACACATGATACGGGGCTATATTACATTTTGTTGTTGCACTGTCCACAACACTGCATTGCTTAGCTTCAGTGCTGGTACTCCTATCTACATCTCTAATTTTTGGGTGTGCTACTGTAGGTAAATACACTCATATATTCCCAATTCAACAATAACTTAAACAAAAAAAAAGCACTGTATAACATGAATGTTTCAAAAAAAGACTGAAAGAAAGGGAAGAATGAAAGCAAGCAATTCATTTTTACTTACCACAAACAACAATGGTTGGAGTCAAGTGAACTTGGTCCATCTGTACTTCCCCTGCCAGGCATGTGTCCTCCACATAGCAGCACCATCTCTTTGACGTCTTCAGAGCAACCAATCAGCTCTCCCCTCATCACTTTAAAATTTGTTACAGCCTGTAGGATCTTTTTGTTCTTGTTCATACAAACAGTATTCATGTAGTTCAAGAGCCGTTTCCCCTTTAGATCCACATTCTTTATGAAGGTTTCTTTAAGCTCAACTCCGGTGAATTCCTTTAAGTGGACTGCCATGCCAAGTTCATCGAACCAAAAGGGCCACTCTTCAAGGTGGTATTTTATTTTCTTTCCCTGGTTGACTTGTTTACGCTGCGTGTAGAAAGTAATCTTCATCAGACGTTTGACCTCCTCTGGATTTGCATCACTTTGCTGAGACATCCTCTTCAGTTTTTCAGTCGTCTCCTGCTGGCTCTCAAGGGTCTCTCCACGGGGCAGGAATTTCAAATCCCATTTAATGCACCCATAGGTGTCCTGGATTGTTGCTCTTTGCTCTGGAGGGACTTCTTCGGTGTCAGACTCATTAGACTGATGCTTTCGTTTTCTTATTTTTGGGGTTGTACATCGCTTCACATTCTCGATCCTATTTTGCAATTGCTTGACTAAAGAATGATAGCCGGGCCCAATCACATCTCCCTCTATAACATCCTGCAGAGATTGTGGATATGTTGCCACCATCTTTTTGGCAACATCATTAGTTTCTTTTACTGATGCAAGAATCTTTCTGCAACATCTCACGAACAACAATCCGGACCATCTCCCTTCTCATTCGTGGACTTGGTCGTTTTCCTCTCTCCAATGACTGCATCAATTCCTCTGGGAACTTCTCCCACGGGATCATAAAGGTGCCCACCCAGTCTATATCAGGGCTTTGGCAGCTGTTGGAGGAGGTTGAGCTTCTGGGTGATGCCAGTTTAAAAAAATACTAATGAAAGAGAAAATGCAACCAGACATTTTGTAAAGTAACACTGTACATATACATACCTCTACCTTGAGTATATAATATGATTGAGGATTTATTTTTATTTCTGTATTGTTTACTGGTTTAGGTAAGTGATTCTAGAGAAATGTAACAGATATAAGGAGATATTTATTGAAAGTGTAGGAATAGAATTGCATTACCTAGAATAAGTGACCTTAACTTTAAAAAAAGGGAAGAACTGCAGTCACTTTCATACATTTCAGATTGTATTTTTATAATTTTTACATGCATATATATGCCTTTTGTTTGGTTTATTCACACAGTGGCTGAGATCGTGTTTATTTCGACAAGACACTGTTTCAGCGGAATGACTTGGTGCCCGTTAAGAATGTATGATGGCAACGGATGAAAATCTACCAAGTCGTTAATGTTAAGGCATTGCAACCTTGTATTCTGTTTTGTCACAGAGTACAGATGGTATTCAGAATGATAGTCAGCTTTATGTACATCCATCACAAAATACACTGCTGCATCATTGTGAATTAAAACAATGAGAAGTTCACCCAACTCCAAGGACTCATCATTTTTTGACACAAGAAAATGCCCTTTTTTATATGCTGTACCTTTATACTCTATGTTTGTGGAAACACTAGTATTGCTTTCTGAAAAGCCAAACTCTCTCACTGAGTGTTTAATTGAGTCACAGTAAAGGCTGGGGTAAAAGGTGCAACTGTCTTTGACTTGCAGAAGCTGACTGCATCCTGGCCCAGCTGAAAGATATGCCTGAAGCATCTGATGTCTTTCAAATAAAGTTAGGAAGATGTTTTAAAAGTTTTTCAAATGCCTGGCACATCTCTTAAAGGGGCCGAATTTCACGATTAGTCCTGGATAGTGACGCATGAAATGGTGTTTTGGTTTTAGAGGAATCTCAGGAAATAAACACTTTCTTGATTCCAAATATTCTTGGATTAAAATATCAAGATAGGTTACCTGTGACAGTGAAATCCTTTGTGCACAAATCAAATCAACAATATCTTTGAGCTGGAGTGTTAATTGCCACACATCATCCTCTGAATTTTGCACCTTGTCTACAATTAACACAGGTAGCAACCTTAACAAATTCCAGTTTTGAATGGCTTGACCTGAAAGCTTGGACCCCTCTGGGTTGACAGCACATGGCTTTGTGAGAGCATCAGAACCTTTGTACTTGAACTGCTTGATGCGCCGGTTCAAAAGTGAATATCTAAACCATTTCTTTTTCTTAATGAAATACTTTAAGTACAGGGACACATCATAAGATAAGACACCCTCAAATATGTCATGGCCTAAACAAGGTGGGAGACCAGGCTGGCAAACATGAAAAGATTTCAGAGCATTGAAAACAGAGTTTACCTTTATGCTTGTAGATCACCAACAGCAGAATCGTAACTGTCAGGGGTGCGCTGTGGACCACAGACATTTGGATTATCACCATGAAACTCACCTAGCGTGATTTCACAGTATCTGCAAAAATATTGAGTTTTCAGTAAACCCACCAATATTGTGCAAACCCAAGTTATCACCAGCAATACAGTACAGAGCCCCTTTGACAGTTTTACCACCTACATTTACCCCATTTTCCTCTAAATCTTTTAAATCTAACAACAAGAAAACCTTAGCACTTCCAAACTGTTTTAGGTCATTCTCTCCACACAATAGGACAAAGGACATGTGATCTGTGTTGGACCGCACATGAGCAGGTAGATTAGCCACAGAAAGATATACTGCAACAACTTTGTGTTTCTTTTTGGCAGAGCCAAGTGGATTTACTATTTCAAAAGCATCCTGGTATGAGATAAGCTTCATGCATCCTGGATTTTCAATGAAGAACTGGCTAACCTTAAAGTTTTTTCCATCACTTATGTCACCAAAATCATCTGGGTTAGAGTCTGTTTCACAAGACTGTTGTGACACTGAATTCTTCCATAATTCAGAATCCAATAAGTTATTTACAGTTTGTTTCACCGGTATGTAGTAAGCAAACCTTTCCCTCATATTTTCATCATTTCCTAATGTTACTTTTTTAGGCTCTATGTATTTGAACATCTTTTTGAACGTCTCAACTCTTGAATAGGCTGTTCTCAGTTGTCCCTTATGACAGGAAGAAAACAGATCTGAATTCTTCACACAATCACAGATTTTAGCAATAGCATCATCTGTTAGACACATATCTTTTAAAAGTAAATGCAGTTTACTCAAAGTGTAATAATGTCCCAACTCATGCACATTTTGCATCTCTTCAACAATTGTCTGTATTGTTGAAGCTGGGAGAAGGAGCTGCCCTTGCAATTTCAGGTAGAATAAACAAACATTCCTAAGAAAGTTATCACTGAAATTCTGAGGTAATTCAGTGCTTTCATTTGTTGTTGTATCAGTTGAGCAATGGCCAGCATCTTCACAAGCAGCAACAGCTGCATCATACTGAGTATTAGTTTCCCTGTACATGTCACTTATGCTGTCTACTGAACATGCCCTATGTTTTCTGGACATATGAGCAGTAAATGATGACTTCACAGTGAAATTATGTTTACAGCCAGTGACTGGACATGCAACAGGTCGCCCCTCCACTATATGCTCCTTTAAGTGGGAGAGAAGTTCCTTCACCGTGTGAAATTGGCGCTCACACAGTGCAACAGCACATTTCAAATATGTAACGACTCTAACGGTAGCAGTAACGTTAACAGAGGGCTCAGGCACATTATGAACGCGGTAGAAGTGAGCTTTGAACGATGCGTAGGTACAAAATGTCCGCATGCAGTCAGTGCTAACACATTTGAAAAGACAATGTGGTTCGTTCCTGTGAACTCTACAATGCAGAACATTACCCCTTAATGTATCTACTATTTTGCTGCAAAAATGGCAAGTAATAATTTTTAGAAAAAAATAATAAAACCACCTGTTTTTTAAACGTTTAATGTTGCGCTGCAAAACCACAGCACGAAAAAAACAACTAACTTTAATGTAACTTACTCAAAATAGATTTGCTAGTAACTTTAGCATTTAACCCAGCAGATTAACCAGCAACCAGTCAGCTTTGCTGTAAAATATACCCTCGGTCAAAAACAGAAAGTATTTTTCAAAATAACGATCATCAAGTTTGAAGAAAAGCATGCATTTACCTGACAAAAGAAGATTTTCCACGTCGCCGTCTTGTCACGTTACACACAACTCCACCATGCTCCATTCGCTGGCAGTTTGGGCGGTGGTGCGCCGCTGCGCACTAACGTGATCGTTGCCGAGCTAGCTGCTACCGCAATGATTACGTTGTCCAACGAAAGGACAGAAACAATCTCTGCTGCTATGTGAGTGGACAAGACAGAGTTTGAAAACCAAACTCAGGCGTTTATTTTCGCGGGAATGTCAAATTACATTTGAATGGTAATACATTATACTTTCATGTAAAAACATAAGCTTTTTTATTTGCATTTTTTACATTCATATTTGGTCATTTATAATTGATTAACAACTGATAAAAATAAATAAATGGTTAATATTTAACTGCCCATTTGGAGAACAAATATACAATTTCTTCCAACAAGTCACAATATCTTAAAATTTTACATAAACTTTCAGGTCTTGGTTAGCAAGGTGCATCTGTGATGCTTTTGTTTGTTAGTAATTTTGTACTCGCTAATTTATGTAATTGATATTAATCCTGTTCAGCACTTGGTGGCCATAGTTGTTTTTAAATGTGCTATATAAATACATTTTACATTGACATTGATGCAAATTTTGGCTAGCAAAAACAAGATACAGTATGAACAGCCAACTCCTAATAAGCTTCAATAGTGCTGGTTAAATTTAGACGGTACATTGGATACCAGTCACCTCTATCATGAATTACAGGTTGAGGTCGCTATGGCAGCGAATTATCAATCACAAGGTACCCTACTTTATGATCTATTTTCCTCTAAATGCTCAAATCCAGGATTTGGGTTCTGGGGGTTGCCTCGAGCCTTATTGTGTGTAGTTTGCATGTTCTCCCCATGTCTATTATCTCTGGTTACTCTGGCTTCCTCCCACCATCCAAAGATCGACATGCAGATAGGATAATTGGTGTGATGAATGTGTGTGTGTGCAACCCACTCTCTTCCTTTTGCATACATATAACACAGGTTCACACAATGTCGTGCTATACATACGCCAAAGTCCTTTTTTGCGTGCAATTGAGACGCAATCTCCTCCCATTAATAATAATGCTCAATAAAATAGTTTCATTGACACGCACCAACTGAAACCTATTTGACGGCATCATCAAGGCACGGATTTCCCGAAGATTGACTAATCGTTTAAAAGCTGTAGATTTACTTTTTTCTTGAAAGAACGTCAAGGGGTTAAGGTAAAACTTTAATATCGCATTTATTCACCATAGTTCTTAATGGGAGGAGATTGCGTCTGAACTGCAGGCAAAAAAGGACTTTGGCGTATGCATAGTATGAGATTGTGAAGTGTAAAACCGTGTTATATGTACGCAAAGGGAAGAGAGTGGGTTGGTGTGTGAGTGGTAGAAAAAGGGGAAGCTAGTTGCGCTGGGTTTCAGCTGCCTCTCTTTAGAGTGGGAGGCGGCGAACCATGGTATAAACCACTGGGGCTGGGAGACGTACAGGCGCTGGTAGATAAATTACCCCTGATGGGAGAGGGAGGTGGACTATGGTTGACGCAATTTGACAAACTCACAGCCGGTCAAACGTTGCCATTGGGGGACTGGAGGGCGGTAGCCGCCCAAGCCATGTCCGCCAAGGCTATGAATGAGATAGAAAAAGGGGCCGCCACTAGGCAGAACCCTGACGACACCCCTTTCAGTCAGGTGGTTGGACGCATAGCCGCAGCTTTGAGGGAGCGATTCCCCTTGCCGGCTGGGGCCCCGGTACCTAAGTTACCTTGGGAAAAAGACCAACACCCTAGACAGTATCTAGAAGCGTGTAAAGGAATATGGGCCAAACACACAGGGCACCACCCCGGGAAGGGACGTCTGCAGCAGGAGTGGTTTAGAAGGGCGGTGTTAGAGGGAGTTTCTGAGAAAATAAAAGAGGCATTGATGGCTAACCCAGATTTGCCGGGGAGCGAGTCACATGTGTGGGAAAGGCATGTAGTGCATCATTTGCAGAGAGCTAAGGATGAGGAGTCAGAAAAAGAGAAGCAGATAGTGGAACTGAAAGATAAACTGTTGTGCTTACAGCTGGGCGAGGCAAAAGCGAAAGTGAATGAAGGGAGGAAGAGACACAGACAGATGGCAGCCCTAGGCTTGAGAGAACCTGACACACCCGATTTATACCCTGTTCCCACATGGGCACCCCAACCTCACGGTGGCCAGGGGGCCTTCACCGTGCCCTATCGACCAGGGACTCCGAGGGGAGGTTACGGTAGGGGGAGGGGGCGGGGTAGAGGCAGAGGGGGCTCCAGGAGCCCAAGTCCAATACGGAGCCTGTTTTACATGTGGGAACCCGAATCACTGGTCCAGGGAGTGCCCACAGAATGCCGGAAGAGGATACCAAAACCAAGGGGCAGCTCCAGTTCCCAACCCACACGCCGTCCCACCACCTAGTGCACCTGGCCAGTACCCACTCTCTTATGACGGAGGGTGGGACCTGGAATGACGGTCTACAGGGAGGGGAGGGGACAGCGGGGGAAAGGCAGACCCTATGCTGTCCCTGAATGTTGACAGGAGGGACTTCCCCTTTCTTGTTGACACAGGTGCCACTTTTTCCACCATCACTGCCACTCCTGCCACAGGACTACTATCCTCCAATACAGTGGAGGTTGTGGGGTTTGAAGGGGTGGGACAGACTTTGCCAGTGACGTTTCATCTTAAAACGATACTGGGCAAACAGGCCCTCAGCCATCCGTATGTGGTGTCGGCAAAAACACCAGTGAACTTATTGGGGAGAGACTTGTTGATAAAACTAGGGGCTAATATCTTATGTTCTCCAGATGGACTAACTGTCACGTTACCAGACCGGACGTCGACCTGAAACCACACGCAAAGGGCAGTACCTGGTACAACCGGTGAAGGGTGAAATAGCGGAAATATATTGGGGACTATTGGTACCAGAAGAACCGGACAAACAGGGCATTTTGTCCCAGTACTTCAAGTGGAGGCCGTGGATCTCCCTCCTCGAGCCGTACTTTCCTCCGTCAGACCCCCCACATGTAACACTATTTTATGATCGACAGGGCGATGAGGTGTATAGAGAGGGGTTTGGGGATGTAGTGTGTGGGGACACGTGGCAGGTCGGGTCTAAATTCATATATGTAGGCCCTGAAGGGGTTGCAGCAGATGTACAGTTGACAGACGAGCAGGAACAGTGGTACATGATGGCGGAGGAGTCCGTCCCGCATGTGTCACTGGCCCTGCATCCTAAACATCAAGCAAAAGACCTGGGGCCCATGGTTAAAAGGGCGGTCGAATGCACTGATTGGACACCCACTCAGGCGCCAAACGTATGGTACTCACCCAGCTGTAAGACGTATCGGTTAGAGGCACCAGGGACCGATTGGGTATATTTACAGCGAAGGGAGATAACTCGGGATCATGGGAGGGAAAAGATGGATCACCCTGTAGCCACGGCAAGACTTAATGAGTTGCCGGACTCGCTCTGGTTCAAGGGCCCCACGGACATGGGGCTCACCGATTGCCCACCAGTCACCTTTAAAATCAGCCCGGGAGAGCCCATATGGCTGCCCCAATACCCACACAAACCAGAGGCGGAGGAAGGGTTGGATGTAACACTGAATAGTTTGTGGCCCACAGGGGTGTTGGTGGAGTCATGTTCCGCGTGGAACACGCCTATCCTCCCGGTCGAATAGAAAGGGACAGGGAAATACCGTATGGCCCATGATCTCAGAGCTATTAACAACATTTTACTCACACCCACCATACCGGTACCTAACCCGTATGTAGCACTCACTAATTTAACCCCTGATGAAAAATGGTTCACCTGCATTGACCTGGCTAATGCTTTTTTCTGTCTCCCACTAGCAGAGGAACTTCGTGACACCTTTTCTTTCACACATAAGGGTCGACAATGGCGATACACGAGACTACCACAGGGCATCGCGCTTTCCCCTGGCATATTCAACCAGGTACTGAGAGAAGCGCTGCAGGGATGCTGCCTGCCGACAGAGGAGAGACGTGGTACCATTGGAGCCAGTGTACACCAGCTCAGGAGCCAGGGAGATCACTGACGGACCTCATCCAAACTGGGAAGGTGGAGCACGCCCCAGTGTGGACGGAAGGAGGACCAAAACCAGCCGGACCGGTGCCCGGAGCGGACCCCAGGATCCTGCGGGACTACGAGCGAGAGAAGGAGACAAAGGACGGCGCCAGGGGAATAGACTTTTAGGGGAAGGAACCCGAAAGAATACTGTAACAAAAGGGGGTTTAGGACACCGAGTGGCTCCTACCACTCGTACCAAAATGACAGGGTTACAGAGAAAGTTCTCGGGAGATGATGATAGAATGAAGTAGTACATGGACATTGGTGGAATAATGATGTGTGTTGTATGTTGTTACAGGTTTCCCAGGTTGGCTACGGGCATCGTCATTCCCCCAGCGAAGAGGTTCGCGACCCCACCTGAGGACAACTGCTTGAGGAAATTTGGGGGCATTGAATTGGACTATGTCAAGGGGTCGCATATGAGCATTCTGGGGTAGATAATCCGCTGGAGGAATGGATGACCTTGATGTTTGGCCAGTGGAAAGGTTTGATAATGTCTGTTCTTTTATCGTTTGCTACATTTTGCGCTATAATGGTTACTTCAGGGTGTTGTTGTATCCCATGCATAAGAGGGCTCGCTATGAGAGTGATCTCTACAGCCATTGAGAAGGCTCCAGGACCGCCACCGGGGATGCTGATGCCTCAACTGGAACAGCACGACCTGGGAGAACTGGAGCTGGGCGAATAGGGGTGATCTCTCTGGGGAGAGATCAAAAGGGGGAATTGTGGATATATTTACTGTATAAGCTGTTTAACTGTTGTGAGCATTGAAGCAGAATGTTGGATGTCTGCTGAAAGTTGCAAGTAGAAAAACAGGAAATCTTATTTAGGCGGTTGCTAGGAAGAGGAAGTAGATTTAGCTTGTGTGTCTCAGACACACAGGGAACAGGACACAGATTGACAACGCACACACATACTGAGGAACTTCAAGCTGAAGACATAAAGCCCAAATATGACGCTTGTGCTGCATGCACACATATAAGGTATAGAACATAAATTGGACCAATGGCACACTGCTTGGCTACCTTAACGCCCCCACCTTTTTAGGCGTGTTTGAAGTATAAATAATGCTGTTATGACTGTTCATGTTCAGACATTGTGCGGCGACACTTGTCTCCAAAAGCTTTTGTAATAAACGGAATATGCGGTACGGTAATTGACCTGACTCCTGGTGTTTTATTCTCCTTTCCAACAAACCAACTCGGGGAAGTGTTAGACTTCAACACTATTTAGTTCTGATTATTGTGGCCGTTTGACAACCAAATATATTGACACGTTCTGTCTGGTAGAACCGCCATTCTCGTTAGTTTTCGTGGCTCAGCCGTGACATCATGTCATATAATTTTATATATTAACGATAAACTAAACTGCTTATATATAAACGCTGGCGATTGTCACCATATCGCCATCAACATTTAACAAACACAAGACCGTAATACAGCAATCAAAAAACAGATTTCAAGAGTTGGTCATTACGAGAATGCAGATACTACAGTATCTTTTTTTTCAACCAACGTTGCCTATTATTAAACATTTCTACCAATGTGTGGAAAACAATCTCACGTTGATCCCCATTGTACAATTTCAAAAGACGCCTTTACGAATGTTTTAATTGCCTGAAATAACATACCCTGACCTGTCAACGATTCGCCGTTGTTCATACAAATTTATCCGCTACCTGGTGGGTAACTTTGTAACGTTTTGCCGTATAATGCAACTTAAAAGTTAATGCTTACTTAAAACAACCATTTTTATTACAAAACTCAGCATTGCTCATACATACACTTGTGCCTAAATCCATGTTTTTATTTATAACAATATTTTAAAACCCAAACCGCGACACAATCCACCTTTGCGTAATGTGTGGTTGGCCCTGGCTATGACTATTCCTTCAAAATAATAGCATTTCTCATGCGATGTTAGTTTGCTGTAGTGCTGTGTTGGACTGCAAACCGTGAAACACGGGATGATTTTCGACCTGCATATACTACAGTTTGTAATAGTGGTTATTAAGGGGCCGTTACTACAGGGCCGATATCATCTTAAGGCCCATCTCTTGTTAAAATGAAAAGTGGGCTGAAACTCTCCAAATCGTAAGTCCCTACCCCCCTTCTTTATACCTTACACAAAAAGCATGTCTCTCATGTGTAACTCTGTGCTTGTGGAAAAACACTATGTTACATGCACATGGAAGTTTACATCTGTTGTACCACATGGCAGTGGAACCCTGGCACCCCTTTTGTTGAACACCAAACAACTTACCGCTGACACATCAAACATAACCCACCTGTTATAACACTAGTCTGTTTTGCTCATCAGACGTTGTAAAACATCAATGTAATCATAAATCACAAAGTCACCGGACATGCATACGTCACTCCTGAATTCCCGCCCGTACACACGTCATACAGGAAGTCCCACCCTACAAACCGGATGTCCCGCCCACCTGTCATATCAATATGGAAGCCCCGCCTTCCAGGGCCATAAATCACCATTCTGACACATTATACCCTACATTAACTACTACCTAAATAGTTTTTCACAAAACTACGAAATGCCAAAACTATTCTTAAATATATAACAAATTAATTGTTATTAAAATATAACAAAAACAATATCCTCAACAATTCAACAAATGTATTACATGTTGCTGTTCCTATTAGGAGAGAAAGAGAAACAAATAATCAAACATCCTATAATCTCTCACTTTGTGGTTTTACCCAGTACATGCTTGTTGGATCCCAAACCCAACAAGTTTGGGATAACATTTTGGTTAGCTGATTTCGACACGAAGAACATGCTCAATGGCTTTCCATATCTGGAGAAGGATGAAACCAGGACACCGGGTGATAGACTTTCAGAGTCTGTGGTTTTGAGACTCACAGAGCCTTTCACGGGCATGGGCAGAAATGTGACCACTGACAATGACTTACCCTGAGAGAAAATCTGATGGTGAAAAAAACAAGCTTTCTGGTAACCATGAGCAAAAAGAGACGGGAGCTGCCACACTGCACCTCCCCACCAACATATTGATATAAAAAATAGTAATACAATTAAAATGTGCAATGCAATACAACAGGCCACCACGCACAGCCTTCCAAAATAATGATTAGAAAATGTAATCACAATCATAACTATACTCAACAAATTTACATGATTACTATAATTAGTATTATGGTGTACTGCAGTTCTGCGTGTGGTTTGTCCAAGTAGTGTTGCCGTACCCCAGCAGAAGCCGTTGCTCGAGCGCTGTGAGTGGGTAAAATCAATAAATGTATTTAATTATTTTCAAATGTATTAAAAAGTTGAAAAGTCAAATGTAATGTGTTATGTAGGCTATATCACTGTCATGTGATCATTTTAAGGAAAATGTCAATACATCATTTTGCATTGGAACTGTAGCCTAATTGTGGAAATAAATAATATTTTACTAAAAAGTGTCAGTAATTATATTTGGAAATTTTTTTTTTTGGTGAAAACAGACCTATTTCTGAGTGTTAATCAATCAACCCTCACTGACATTAGCTATCATAGCTAAGTTACCTGGAAAGTTAATTAGCCACACATTCACCCAGCAACCAACAGTGGTGCTTACGGGTGTATTCAACTAACGTTAATGTCTTTATTAAGTTATATTTGTCCGAAAGCCCACATGAAGTCTGAGTAAAGTGTCTGTCATTTATGTTGCCCTGCATGTGTAATTTATGTAGAAAGTAGTAGCTTTCATTTATTGCATAATCGTATAGTATACTGTATAGCTGTACTTGCTTATGATAAATATAATTATTAATGTTTGTTTGATTGATTACAGTCAGCTTTCATTCACAGTGACTGTCATTATGAGCAAGAGGAAGGGTGACAGTGATATTCGTAAGTTTTTTGGGCAACCTCAGAAAAGTTGAGAGCAGTGAGAAAATTAGTGCCAGTCAGATGACAGAACTATGCAGTTGTCACAAGAGATGAGTCAATGTTTCTTGATATAATAATCATTGCCATTCGGATCAGAAATTGTTAGTAGAGACACAAATATTGAGAGATATTCACCAAAACAAATTTGATTTAAACAAATTCTATATAGTTTGATATAGTAGATGAACTGATGGATGGTGATGCTGCGGTGGAGAATGTGTATGCTAATAGGGAGGATTCATATGCTAATAACGCCATTCAGCTCTGGCTGATACTGGAGGTCTAAAAGGCTTGGCGGTTCTAGCGTTAATCAAGGGGGCAAAAATTAGTGGAGGGCACTGTGGTGCTTATTGGCTTTCCCAAAGAGCTCATTTTATACGTTCATCAGATTTAGGATTCTTTAGATGTGTTTTTGTGAATATCTCAATCTTTGTGTCTCTACTTCAGCAGTGAGTTCTTTCTGAGCTTCTTACCATTTAACCCTTCTTGGCTGAAACTGGCCTTCTAGCTTTCTTATAGACAGCTTGTTGCTCTTTAGCAGTTGTGTGAAGTACTTTGTCAACTGTTAGAATTAACTTTTGACAACAACTGAGGTTGAGTATATTATTGTGGCCTCGTCCCGAGTTGTTTGACAAAGGTTCATGGGACACTATTGTTCATTGTGTTCACAGATTTTCTCCACTTTAAACATATGGTAATACTTTATTTGAAGGGGTGTGCATAAGAGTGACATGACATTGTCATAATACTATCACAGCCATTACATGACACATGAAGGAATCATTATGAATGTTGTCATTAGGTGTAATCTGGTTGATTATGTAATTTTTTATGCAAAGTTGACATTGTTTGGGGTGTCTTTGTTATGACAATTTGACATTAAATGAGACAACATCACCTGTCAATGTCTTAGTTATGACAACTTGACATTAACCAATTGAAGGAGTATGGTAGCATGTGCAACTGAAATGCAGGGATAGCAGCAATGAGGTTCCAAAGGTAGACACGTACCTGTAACAACTGAAAACTACAGACTTTGTAAGGCAGTGTTAGAGTCTAGTAGTACAAAGGGTGGATATGTTTATAACAGCAGATGGAAAGTGTTCCTGAGCCTGCTGATGGAAGGAAGGCAAACAGTTTGTGGTATGGATGAGAAGGTTCAAACTTGAAAAAACGATTTAGCTTTATGTATTAGCATTAAATACAACTGTCATATGTGGTTGGTTTTGACATTGGTTGTTATGAGACCATTATGATTGTCTCATGAATATTTTCCTTGACCTCAACTGCAGTGGTACAATTTGGACTTGTCATAAAGATGTCATGACGTGTTATAACACTGTCAAATGCATTCATAAGAGTGTCATGAATCTTTTTCTTGACCTCAAGTAAAGTGGTACAAATTGTACTTGTCATAAAGATGTCATGACGTGTTGTAACACTGTCAAATGCATTCATAACAGTGTCATTAATATTTTTCTTGACCTCAAGTACAGTGGTACAATTTGGTCATAAAGATGTTTGTCAAATACTGTCATAAATATGTAATAAAATCTGTCAAATGTTTTTAAATACCTTAACAAAAGCAAGACATTTCCTTTATTGCTTATGAACAACAAATGTTTCCTTAAAAAAAAAAATACTACAACAATCCTGCTTTGGTAACACTTTCTGATAAGTGTACATGAACAACCATCAAAAGCAGTACCTTGAACCCATACGAAAAATGAATATATTTAAAATATATTATTGAATACAGTTGGTAAATATATGTCAATATTTTTGAAATTAACCGCTTAAATATATTTGTAAAAAAAAAAAATTATGCATTTTTTAAATGCATGTCTATATATATATATATCAGACAATTGGCATCCTGCGACCTTAGTACGTTAAACTATATTTGTGACTAAGATATGTATTTTGGTAAGGTACACATCTATAAAATGTGTTTCAACACCTATGTGATATAATCATTATGTCGGTAATTACATTTAATCTTTTTACTTTCACATGACCTGAAAAATGCATTTTAATATGGCGTTCAAAATACATTTTGTAATGTCCATCCATCCATCTTCTTCCGCTTATCCGGGGCCGGGGCCAGGGATGCCCAGACTTCCCTCTCCCCAGACACTTCCTCTAGCTTCCCAGGAAGGCGTTCCGGAGGCATCCGAAAAAGATGCCAAAGCCACCTCAGCTGACCCCTCTCGATGTGGAGGAGCAGCGGCTCTACTCTGAGCTCCTCCCGGGTGACCGAGCTTCTCACCCTATCTCTAAGGGATCGCCCGGCCACCCTGCGGAGAAAGCTCTCATTACAATTGTAATGAGAGCATTGTTGACAGTGAAATATATTTGGAAAAAACTGAAATGTATTTATACATTTTCAAATTCATTTCAGAATAAAAGGTTATATACATTTTGATGTATATCTGAAATGTATTTAGAATTTAGTTAAATGTATTCGACTTATATTCATCATACATTCTACATATATTTTGCATTGCATTGATGAACAATGATGAACAAGACATTAATAAAAGGTTAATAATGATAAAGGTTAATGATAACCCCTAATTAATGGTTAATAATTTGTTCACAAATGCATTAAATAACAGAGTGTAGTGTCATTTGTTCATGTTGACACAGGACATAAGCTCATGTCGTTTTTTGCAAGAACACAGTTTGTACTGTAATTTTTTTAAGTTGATACAGGATATCCATTCATGTACAGTACCTAGTTCTTTGCATGAACAATAGCCTAAGTAATATAAACTATTCGTAATATAATCACATTGAAAACATTATTTATAAAATAGGCTAGATAGTGATAGTTTAACACATTACATTAATGTTAACACAAATAGAACATGGCTGAGCAAGTTAGCAAAATGCTACCTGGAACTGAAAAACACTTGCCTGGAGCTAGCATACAGCTAACTGGAGCCAGCTAATAACCAACCGAAGCCAGCTAACAAGGAACTAGCTAATCGCTAACCCTTACAGTTCAACGACTGTAATTATATAATTGCAATACAGTTATATAATTCAATTATATTAATCCTAGGGATATTGTCAGGAGTGTTGTTTTTGAATAAAAACTATTCAGTACAGTAACAGCACCAGTTTCAGGATCAGCAAAGTTTCTTTTATGACAGAAAGAATACAGGCTAAATAGTTTCTTAAAGAAAATTAGGCCCATGTTCAAGACAGGTTATGTAATTTCAGTTAATGTCAAGTTGTCATAACAAAGACATCCCAAGCAATGTCAACCTTGCGTAAAAAATGACATAATCAACCGAATTACACCTAATGACATCATTCAAAATAATGGTAATGACAGGTTCATAACAGTGTCATTTCATGCAGAAAATCACATTGTATGATCTTCTCATAATTAATTTGCATTTTATTGCATGACATAAATATTTGAACACCTACCAACCAGTAAGAATTCAGGCTCTCACAGACCTGTTAGTTTTTCTTTAAGAAGCCCTCCTGTTCTCCACTCATTACCTGTATTAACTGCACCTGTTTGAACTTGTTACCTGTATAAAAGAAACCTGTCCACACACTCAATCAAACAGACTCCAACCTCTCCACAATGGCCAAGACCAGAGAGATGTGTAAGGACATCAGGGCTAAAATTGTAGACCTGCACAAGGCTGGGATGGGCTACAGGACAATAGGCAAGCAGCTTGATGAGAAGGCAACAACCGTAGGCACAATTATTAGAAAATGGAAGAAGGTCAAGATGACGTTCAATCTCCCTCGGTCTGGGGCTCCATGCAAGATCTCACCTCGTGGGGCATCAATGATCATGAGGAAGGTGAGGGATCAGCCCAGAACTACACGGTCAATGACCTGAAGAGAGCTGGGACCACAGTCTCATAGAAAACAATTAGTAACACACTACGCCGTCATGGAATAAAATCGTGCAGCACACGCAAGGTCCCCCTGCTCAAGCCAGCGCATGTCCAGGCCCGTATGAAGTTTGCCAATGACCATCTGGACCATCATGATCCAGAGGAGGAATGGGAGAAGGTCATGTGGTCTGATGAGACAAAAATAGAGCTTTATGGTCTAAACTCCACTCAACGTGTTTGGAGGAAGAAGAAGGATGAGTACAACCCCAAGAAAACCATCCCAACTGTGAAGCATGAAGGTGGAAACATAATTCTTTGGGGATGCTTTTCTGCAAAGGGGACAAGACAATGAATGGGGCCATGTATCGTGAGATCTTGGCCAACAACCTCCTTCCCTCAGTAAGAGCACTGAAGATGGGTCGTGGCTTGGTCGTCCAGCATGACAATGACCCGAAACACACAGCCAGGGCAAGTAAGGAGTGGCTCCGTAAGAAGCATCTCAAGGTCCTGGAATGGAATAACCAGTCTCCAGACCTGAACCAGATATAAAATCTTTGGAGGGAGCTGAAAGTCTGTATTGCCCACCGACAGCCCCGAAATTTGAAGGATCTGGAGAAGGTCTGTATGGAGGAGTGGGCAAAATCCCTGCTACCGTGTGTGCAAACCTGGTCAAGAACTACAGGAAACGTATGATCTCTGTAATTGCAAACAAAGGTTTCTGAAACCAAATATTAAGTTCTGCTTTTCTGATGTATTAAATACTTATGTCATGCAATAAAATGCTAATTAATTACTTAAAAATCATACAATGTGATTTTCTGGATTTTTGTTTTAGATTCCGTAATTTATATTTAAAGAGTACCTATGATAAAAATGACAGACCGGCAGTGTATCAAATCAAATACTTGTTCTCCACACTGTATGTGTATATATATACAGGTGCTGGTCATAAAATTAGAATATCATCAAAAAGTTGATTTATTTCAGTAATTCCATTCATAAAGTGAAACTTGTATAATGTATATATTCATTCCACACAGACTGATATATTTCCAGTGGTAATTTCTTTTAATTTTGATGATTATAACTGACAACTAATGAAAACCCCAAATTCAGTATCTCAGAAAATTTGAATATTGTGAAAAGGTTCAATATTGAAGACACCTGGTGCCACATTCTAATCAGCTAATTAACCCAAAACACCTGCAAAGGCCTTTAAATGGTCTTTTAGTCGAGTTCTGTAGGCATTACAATCATGGGGAAGACTGCTGACTTGACTGCTGTCCAAATGACGACCATTGACACCTTGCACAAGGAGGGCAAGACACAAAAGGTCATAGCTAAGAGCTGGCTGTTCACAGAGCTGTGTCCAAGCACATTAATAGAGAGGCGAAGGGAAGGAAAAGATGTGGTAGTAGAAAGTGTACAAGCAATAGGGATAACCGCACCCTGGAGAGGATTGTGAAACAAAACCCATTCAAAAATGTGGGGGAGATTCACAAGGAGTGGACTGCAGCTGGAGTCAGTCCTTCAAGAACCACCACGCACAGACGTATGCAAGACATGGGTTTCAGCTGTCACATTCCTTGTGTCAAGCCCCGCTTGAACAAGACACAGCATCAGAAGCGTCTCGCCTGGGCTAAAGACAAAAAGGACTGGACTGCTGCTGAGTTATGTTCTCTGATGAAAGTACATTTTGTATTTCCTTTGGAAATCAAGGTCCCAGAGTCTGGAGGAAGAGAGGAGAGGCACATAATCCATGTTGCTTGAAGTCCAGTGTAAAGTTTCCACAGTCAGTGATGGTTTGGGTTGCCATGTCATCTGCTGGTGTTGGTCCACTGTGTTTTCTGAGGTCCAAGGTCAACGCAGCCGTCTACCAGGAAGTTTTAGAGCGGTTCATGCTTCTTGCTGCTGACCAACTTTATGCACACAGTGCCAAAGCTACCAGTACCTGGTTTAAGGACCATGGTATCCCTGTTCTTAATTGGCCAGCAAACTCGCCTGACCTTAACCCTATAGAAATTGTATGGGGTATTGTGAAGAGGAAGATGCAATACGCCAGACCCAACAATGCAAAAGAGCGGAAGGCCACTATCAGAGCAAACTGGGCTCTCATAACACCTGAGCAGTGCCACAGACTGATCGACTTCATGCCACGCCGCATTGCTGCAGTAATTCAGGCAAAAGGAGCCCCAACTAAGTATTGAGTGCTGTACATGCTCATACATTTCATGTTCATACTTTTCAGTTGGACAACATTTCTAAAAATATTTCTTTTGTATTGGTCTTAAGTAATATTCTAATTTTCAGAGATACTGAATTTGGGATTTTCATTAGTTGTCATTTATCACAATTAAAAGAAATAAACATTTGAAATATATCAGTCTGTGTGTAATGAATGAATATAATATACAAGTTACTGAAGTAAATCAACTTTCTTATGACCAGCACCTGTGTATATATATATATATATATATATATATATATATATATATATATATATATATATATATACACTCACCTAAAGGATTATTAGGAACACCATTCTAATACTGTGTTTGACCCCCTTTCGCCTTCAGAACTGCCTTAATTCTATGTGGCATTGATTCAACAAGGTGCTGAAAGCATTCTTTAGAAATGTTGGCACATATTGACAGGATAGCATCTTGCAGTTGATGGAGATTTGTGGGATGCACATCCAGGGCACGAAGCTCCCGTTCCACCACATCCTAAAGATTGGGTTGAGATCTGGTGACTGTGGGGGCCATTTCAGTACAGTGAACTCATTTTCATGTTCAAGAAACCAATTTGAAATGATTCGAGCTTTGTGACATGGTGCATTATCCTGCTGGAAGTAGCCATCAGAGGATGGGTACATTGTGGTCATAAATGGATGGACATAGTCAGAAACAATGCTCAGGTAGGCCGTGGCATTTAAACGATGCCCAATTGGCACTAAGGAGCCTAAAGTGTGCCAAGAAAACATCCCCCACACCATTACACCACCACCACCAGCCTGCACAGTGGTAACAAGGCATGATGTATCCATGTTCTCATTCTGTTTACGCCAAATTCTGACTCTACCATCTGAATGTCTGAACAGAAATCGAGACTCATCAGACCAGGCAACATTCTTTCAGTCTGCAACTGTCCAATTTTGGTGAGCTTGTGCAAATTGTAGCCTCTTTTTCCTATTTGTAGTGGAGATGAGTGGTACCCGGTGGGGTCTTCTGCTGTTGTAGCCCATCCGCCTCAAGGTTGTGCGTGTTGTGGCTTCACAATTGCTTTGCTGCATACCTCGGTTGTAACGAGTGGTTATTTCAGTCCAAGTTACTCTTCTATCAGCTTGAATCAGTCGGCCCATTCTCCTCTGACCTCTAGCATCAACAAGGCATTTTCGCCCACAGGACTGCCGCATACTGGATGTTTTTCCCTTTTCACACCATTCTTTGTAAACCCTAGAAATGGTTGTGTGAAAATCCCAGTAACTGAGCAGATTGTGTAATACTCAGACCGGCCCGTCTGGCAACAACAACCATGCCACGCTCAAAATAGCTTAAATCACCTTTCTTTCCCATTCTGACATTCAGTTTGGAGTTCAGGAGATTGTCTTGATCAGGACCACACCCCTAAATGCATTGAAGCAACTGCCATGTGATTGGTTAATTAGTTAATTGCATTAATGAGAAATTGAACAGGTGTTCCTAATAATCGTTTAGGTGAGTGTGTATATATATATATAATATAAATATTGTAATATATAAATTATATACAGCTCTGGAAAAAATTAAGAGACCAATGCACCTTTTTCTTTCCTTTCCTAAACAGCTGAAAAGTAAAGTTTAGAGTGAGGAACAGAAGTGTTCAATTTGCAGTGGTCTCTTAATTTGAACCCTTCTGTTCCTCACTGAAAACCTTCCTTTTTGACTTTTTTGGAAAGGAAAAAAAAAAGGTGCAGTGATATCCAGTGAAATGGCAGTCATGTGTACTGCACCTCTGTATTATAAGTGTTATTTTTCTATTTCATTTTTGTATTATTTTTACACATATTTTTTTAATGTACAAGGAATTTCTAAGGCATTCTGTTTTTCCTTAAATAAATTCAAGATTGATTAGATACTTTCCATCTATTAACAGGAATGTAAAATGTATTAATTTCCCTATTATGATTAACCTCCTTATTTGATTCAGAACTGAGGTAAAAAATAGAATAAGAAGAAAATATATACCAGTTTATGTGCTGCAGTAGAAAGTGGCAAACTGGGTAAATCTCAAATCAACCTTCAGCATGAAATGTGTTCTCATTTCCCGCCAAGCACTAAGCGATGCTCTTAGCAATCAGGCCACCCTCTAATTCAAATAGCTCCCTTTGTGGGTTTATCGAGGTGGTGCAGCTGGTGCTGCTCTTCAACAAATAGACACTGGTGAGAGGAATGAAGAAAGGGTTCCAAAAAATATTTTAACTGTTACCTTTTTCCCTTCCTGTTCATCCCTGTAGGCTAGTGGGCAGAAATGAGCTCCATGTGGGTCCATGCTCACTATGTAATCAAATGCTGTGGGCCTGAGGTATGGGAAGAATGCCCACCACTATGCCTGTCCATGTTCACATGTCCTAATCTATATCTAGTCTGATTCATTTCTGGGTACAAGTTCTGCTTGGTTCCCTATAAACCTGCAATGTTTGAAACTGACTAGTTCTACTTACCTCTACATTTAATGCTATGTTAATATGCATAATTTCTTTAATCAAGAATAGTATGGAAATTGATAGACAAATGTGACATGAAATCATTTCCACTTAAACACTGCCATTTTATCTATGTATTTGGGCAAAACAAATAAATACAGCATACACTTGATTACATGTAAAAAGAATTAGTTAACTGCTTGAATCTAATGTGGCAACATTCATAAATATTGCTCAGAAGAAATGATGCAGTGAAAAATGTGGCACAACTTTGTTTTGTCTTATTTATCACCATCAAAGTGTATAGAACTACTCAATAATGTAGGCTAAAAAAGCAGTACCCGTTAAGTATGGATTTAGTTTGATTTGGACAATATATACAATAAAGAGAGGTGGACCTTTTACTGGTGTTTGTTTCTAGCTATTTAGAGAGAGCAGGCAAGTGTTATTCATCTCGGACTGACACACAGTCAGCATAAATAATAAGTAAAATAATTATAAATAATAAGTAATATTCAAAATCGTAATGGTGCGGGAGGCAGGTGGTGGTTTAAATATATTTCCTTGTAATTGGAGGCTCACAGAGTGGGGGACCGGCACTGGAGGCTCATTGCATAGGAACCGCAGTTCTAGCTATGCCCCCCCACATCTTCCTGCACCTCCAGGGGCTTGTACTTCAGCCCCTCTGAAATTTCACTCATCCCCCCAGTGATAGAGGCCAAAGGATCTCGCTGTCCTTCTCCTCCGTCACCTCTAGGACCACTTGCCCACCGGACAGCAGGGTCTCCTTGATGAGGCCCAACTAGCGTGGCAACAGGAGCACCTCGTCATCCTCTTCTGACTCCTCCATGTACTCCTGAGGCCGGGGCTGCAGGGGCTCCTCAATGAGCCCCCACGAGAATGGCAGCTGAGGCTCGTCAGCACACCCCTCCAGTGGTGGCAGTCACACCTTGTTGACCCCACAGCCCTGTTTAGCCGGGAACAGGCAGGAAGCAAATGCAGGATCACACTGAGCTTTAATAATAGAACACAAAACAGAAGCACAATGTGCCGATATTCACGGGTTGAATAACTCTGAAACACAGAGCAGGCTAAACGATGTGAAAACACAAAGCTCATCCAGGATACATGTTTTAGCATACAAAGTGACATGCACATAATGAACCGACACAGGTGAACAGAATCAAGGAGCACTCATGCTGAAACAAACAAGGGGAAGATAGGGAACGTGTGAAAAAAACAATGAAGGGAGTC
>NC_047577.1:300000-407500 GCF_011004845.1 Esox lucius
GCACACAGTGGTTAACAAACTGGTTACTCTGTAACGGAAACCATTCATTTTCTTAATGCAACCAACAATATAGGCTTCTCCTAACATGTCCCCGTTTCCCAAAACATTGGGCTGTGAAAAATGCTAATAAAAACAGAACGCAATGATATGAACATCCTTTATCCCTATATTTAATTCAAAATAGCACAAAGACAACATATCAAATGTTGAAACTGAGAAATATTGTTTTTGGAATCAAAATTCCATTTTGAATTTGATGCCAGCAACACATTTCAAAGTTGGGACAGAGGCATGTTTGCCACTGTGTTGCACCACTTCATCTTTTAACAATACTCTGTAGGTGTTTGGGAACTGAGGAGACCAATTGCTGTAGTGAAATGTTTTCTCATTCTTGCTTGATAAATGATTTCAGCTGCTCAACAGTTCCAGGTCTCCTTTGTTGTATTTTTCGTTTCATAATGTGCCAAATGTTTTCAATGGGTGACAGGTCTGGACTGCAGGCAGGCCAGTTTAGCACCCAGACTCTTTTACTACAGAGCCATGCTGTTGTAACACGTACAGTGGTTTGGAATTGCCCTGCTGAAATAAGTAAGGCCTTCCCAGAAAACTACATAATCTGGATGGCAGCATATGTTGCTACAAAACCTGTAAATATTTTTCAGCATTAATGGTGCCTTCACAGATGTGCAAGTCACCAATGCCATGTGCACTAATGAACTGGGTGCTGATAACAAGCCGGATGGTCCCTCTCCACTGAACCCCGGAGGACGCAGTGTCCATGATTCCCAAAAATAATTTCACATTTTGATTCATCAGACCACAGGACAGTTTTGACCTTTGCCTCAGTCCATCTTAAATGAGCTCAGGCCCAGAGAAGGCAGTGGGGTTCTGTATCTTGTTTATATGTGAGTTTTAACTAACATTTGTGGATGCAGCGATATACTGTGTTTACAAACTATGGTTTTCTGAAGTGTTCCTGAACCCATGCAGTGATGACCACTACAGAATCAGTCTGTTTTTAATGCAGTGACGTCCACTACAGAATCAGTCTGTTTTTAATGCAGTGACGTCCACTACACAATCAGTCTGTTTTTAATGCAGTGATGTCCACTACAGAATCAGTCTGTTTTTAATGCAGTGACGTCCACTACACAATCAGTCTGTTTTAATGCAGTCTGACAGCCCAAAAGATCACAGCCATCCAATTTGTTCTTGGCCTTGTCCCTTGTCCCTTGCATACAGAGATTTCTCCAGATACCTTTGATAATGAGATCCCCAAACTCTTTGCAATTGTACGTTGAGAAATGTTATTTGTCTGCGCAGTCTTTCACAGAGTGGTGAACCCCTCCCTATCTTCTGAAAGGCTCATGCTCTCTAGGATGCTCTTTATACCCAATCATGTTAGTGACCTGACCTAATTAGTTGTGTGATATTCCATCAGGTGTAGTTTTAGTATTACACAACTTTTCCAGTCTTTTGGTGCCCCGCCCCAGCTTTTTTGAAACATGTTGCTGGCATCAAATTCAAAGTGTGCGTATATTTTTCAATAAACAATAACATATCTCAGTTTGAACATTTGAAATGTTGTCTTTGTAATATTTTCTACTGAATATACGGTTCAAATGATTAGCACATCATTGCATTCTGTTTTTATTTAAATTTTACACAGCGTAACACATTTTTTGGAAACAGGGTTGTACAAAATATATTTTGCGAAACAGAACTTGCAAGTTGATCTTATTCATATCTGTGATTTCTAATTCTCCAGCAGTCAGCAGAGATGATGCGTCCCTATGTTACAATCCTTACTGACACAAAAAACCTGCCAGTTGAGGTGCCAGATGCCGGCGTGGACCATGTATAGAGCTGTCCAGAGCCCGGTACCGGCACCTGCATGGACCACGTACAGAGCTGTCCAGAGCCCGGTACCAGCACCTGCATGGACCACGTACAGAGCTGTCCAGAGCCCGGTACCAGCACCTGCGTGGACCATTTATAGAGCTGTCCAGATCCCAGTACCAGCACCTGCGTGGACCATGTATAGAGCTGTCCAGAGCCCGGTACCAGCACCTGCATGGACCACGTACAGAGCTGTCCAGAGCCCGGTACCAGCACCTGCATGGACCACGTATAGAGCTGTCCAGAGCCCGGTACCAGCACCTGCGTGGACCATATATAGAGCTGTCCAGAGCCCGGTACCAGCACCTGCGTGGACCATATATAGAGCTGTCCAGAGCCCGGTACCAGCACCTGCGTGGACCATTTATAGAGCTGTCCAGAGCCCGGTACCAGCACCTGCGTGGACCATGTATAGAGCTGTCCAGAGCCCGGTACAGGCACCTGCACGATGGTTTACAATAAAACACAGTATGTATTTAACATAATGAGCTGCTTTTTATACAGAAATATTTTATTTAGGGCCAAATTTGATTTGTGATTAACTACAGAAGTGATTATGTGATTGATTACGCTTGATTCTTTTAATCATTTCACAGCACTATAAATAATCCTTAATGTTGTCTAATTGTAATTGTGTTTTTAATGTGCTTTTCTAAGCAGTACAAAGTATGTTAGATTCTGACCTCATTAATTCCTGGTTCCCACTGAAAGTGCCTTTTGCGGGTAGGGCAGAAATTCATGGTTTTCAAAGTGCTTTCACTCTTTCTGCAATCTACATTGTAATAGTAGTCTTAAATATCACATGGTATTAACCATTTAGAGTATGGACTCTCACACTCATGGGTGCTGCAGAAACACCTTGCAGGACCCATGGACCCCTGACAGAGTCCCCCAGGACCCATGGACCCCTGACAGAGTCCCCCGTCTCCAGTGCCCAAACAAAGTTTGGTACATTGTGATGTTTTCAATAGATTGAAATCATAACATCGCCCAACCAGGGAATGGCAGGGACATTAGGACACACACACACACACACACACAGACACAGACACATACCCGGCCTCTTGTTGATGACCTCTACCATACTGGAAGGGAAGTAACCAATCCGGTCATTTCCTGTCCGGTTGTCGTGGATACACCCCTTCCACCGCCCATCAGAATGTTGCTCTAAAACCTAAAATACACATCATGTTCACACTGTGTGTGTTGGCGTTTGTTATGGTTTGTTTGTGTTTGTGTGTGTTGGTGTTTGGGGTTGTGTGTTTGTTGGCATGTGGGGTTGTTTGTTTGTTGGCGAGTGGGGTTGTTTGTGTGTGTTTGTGTGTGTTGGCGTTTGTTATGGTTTGTTTGTGTTTGGGTGTGTTGGTGTTTGGGGTTGTGTGTTTGTTGGCAAGTGGGGTTGTTTGTGTGTGTTTGTGTGTGTTGGCGTTTGTTATGGTTTGTTTGTGTTTGTGTGTGTTGGTGTTTGGGGTTGTGTGTTTGTTGGCATGTGGGGTTGTTTGTTTGTTGGCGTGTGGGGTTGTTTGTGTGTGTTTGTGTGTGTTGGTGTTTGGGGTTGTTTGTTTGTGTTTGTGTGTGTTGGCGTCTGGGGTTGTTTGTGTTTGTGTATGTGTGTTGATGTGTGTGTGTGTGTGTGTGTGTGTTGGTGTGTGTGTAAGTGTGTATCAGGGTTAGAATTAGGGCATCAGTGGTTAGAATTAGGGCATCAGGGTTCGAATTAGGGCATCAGGGTTTAGAATAAGGGCATCAGGGTTTAGAATTAGGGCATCAGGGTTTAGAATTAGGGCATCAGGGTTTAGAATTAGGGCATCAAGGTTTAGAATTAGGGCATCAGGGTTCGAATTAGGGCATCAGGGTTAGAGGGCATCAGGGTTTAGAATTAGGGCATTAGGGTTTAGGTTAAGGCTAAGGGGTTAGGATTCGAAAGTTTGGTTAGGGTTTGGTGGACCCAGGCTGGGATGAGACGGGGCTAAAGCACTCCCAAGAATAAGCCTAGCACCTCCATTAGCATCAGCCAATTCAGGAATGCATCGACACAATGGTCAAGTGACCGTTTGTTAAACAGGCACGTCACTCAATTTTTTAAACCACTAATTTATAATTAGAAATGATAAAGATAATTTCTATAAACATGTTATACCGTGATGATGTCTCCTGTTTTGATGTTGAGGCTGGTCAGGTCGTAGTTGTTGCAGTAATCTCTCAGAGCTCTGACCTGCATCGCTGCTGAAGCATCTGAACACACAGACACGTTGTTATTAGACAAACCACTGTGGGATAGACATTTCACTCTGTATTTAGTCAAATTCCGCCAATTAGGAACATCGAGTTTCTCAACTCGATCCAACACTTGATGAAGCTGAACTGGATTCCACACTTGATGAAGCTGTACTGGATTCCACACTTGATGAAGCTGAACTGGATTCCACACTTGATGAAGCTGAACTGGATTCCACACTTGATGAAGCTGAACTGGATTCCACACTTGATGAAGCTGAACTGGATTCCACACTTGATGAAGCTGAACTGGATTCAACACTTGATGAAGCTGAACTGGATTCAACACTTGACGAAGCTGAACTGGATTCAACACTTGACGAAGCTGAACTGGATCCAACACTTGACGAAGCTGAACTGGATCCAACACTTGACGAAGCTGAACTGGATCCAATAATTGTTCATGAAACTGCTAGTGGTTTATAAAATAGAGACACACACACACAGTTACACACACAGACACACACACAGTTACACACACAGACACACACACACACACACACACACGGTTACAGACACACAGACACACACACGGTTACACACACAGTTACACACACAGTTACACACACATATACACATAGACACACACACGGTTACAGACACACAGACACACACATAGACACACACAATGACCTCTGAGTAGCTGCTTGATCTCCCTGCTGGCCTGTGTAGTGGTGAACTGGTTAACGATGTCCAGCGCCGTCTGACACAGAGTGTTTCTAACTCCCGCACTGATACCACTCTGGAATACATTATTAATACATTATTATTATGCATACATTATTCTATCCACCACACTGATGCCCAAGGGAATACATTGTCAATAAATGATCAATACATAGAACCACCACACTGATAACACTCAGAAATTATCAATAAGTTATCAATACATAGAACACGACATTGATAGCATTCTGATATTATCAATACATTATCATACATGAAATGGTCTCTTGTAGCTCGGTTGGTAGGGCATGGCACTTGTAATGCCAAAGGCTGCAGGTTCAGTTCCCATGGGGTAATTCATTATATTTTAGTAATTTATCTGACGCCCTTATCTAGGTGTGAGTGCAGGCAATAAATGTAATCATTCATTTAAAATCAATGTATTATTCATAATTCTACAATCTACATATAATCAATATATTACTGTAACACCCTCACTGATACCACCACTCCGCAATACAGTAACAATACATGATGCCTGTATTATTGAGGTAATGGGTGAGATGGTAAAGGTCAGGGCTCAGGGTTGGTTGTAGTTCTACTTACGTCCAGCAGGAGGCGTACCACTTCAGTCTTGCCACAGAGAGCAGCCTGATGGAGGGCTGTCCCAGACTCAGACTGTCGATTGATGTCAATACCAGCCTGGATCAACAACCTAATACACACACACACACACGAATGACTTTACCAGCCTAGAACAACAACCTAACACACACACAAATGTATTTACCAGCCTGGAACAACAACCTAACACACACACACACAAACACACACACACACCTGGAGCCCAGCATGACTCGTCAGGGCCAAAACAAAAGGGCCTCTCAGACAGTTCAGTGGGGTAGGGGTCTGGGAATGACAGTGTTTTTTTTGTTTCCTATGTTCCAGAAAGCCACTGCCCTGAATACTGCTGCCCGCTGAGGCCTGCGCTCCAGCTACCCTTATTGACCCCCTTGGGCATTTTTGTTTTCCCCTATTTTTCTAGTTTGTGTTGACATTCATAATAAATGGCCATGGGCTTCCCTGCATCTCCGCGTCAGGCGTCTTTGTTCTCCGCACTGCTACATCATGATATTAAAGCAGCGGTGTCTTAGTAGTGATGATGAAGTCATGATGTTAAAGCAGCGGTGTCATAGTAGTGATGATGAAGTCATGATGTTAAAGCAGCGGTGACATAGCAGTGATGAAGTCATGATGTTAAAGCAGCGGTGTCTTAGTAGTGATGATGAAGTCATGATGTTAAAGCAGCGGTGTCATAGTAGTGATGATGAAGTCATGATGTTAAAGCAGCGGTGTCATAGTAGTGATGATGAAGTCATGATGTTAAAGCAGCGGTGTCATAGTAGTGATGATGAAGTCATGATGTTAAAGCAGCGGTTTCATAGTAGTGATGATGAAGTCATGATGCCATCCATGGTCGACGTCCGCGATCCCGCGGACAGTGCTAATTTGCATAAATATTTCGAAAAATAGATTCGCCATAATCGTCCGATTCCAATGATATATTATTTGTAGCCACTTTCCTGAAGCGTTCCGTGTATAATTGGGGTTTTCCGTGTATAATATGGGTTGTATAGTTGTATAGTTTGGGTTGCTATGAGAACCTTTCACCAGGCAACGACATTGCCAATGCATCTTAGAAAGGCTCATTTGTACACTACTATGAATATTACATGCGTGTACATCACTATATATGATGTTTTGAACCATAATACATCGTTTGTATTATATATAAGATATAAAAATTAATATTTAGTCAAAATAGTATGGGGATGTTCTTGAGTTTTTGGGAAGAAGTTGGTAATTTTTCTGAGTTTATAAAATATATAAGTCCAAACGTAACTAGCGATCTAGTGCTGCCATCTGCTGGCCGTTTTGAGTCATTACACCCATTACATGGGTTTTTCACATTCAATCTTATTTATTTCATAATGTTTTATTTCTAGGTAGAAGAACCAAATTTTTTGGGGGTGCCTATATTTTTTACCTTCTATTATATAATTATTTCATTATTTTCAACCCAATTACAGTGTAATTTGATAGTAAAGGCATGAAAGTATGAGGAAATACCATTGACACAAAATCTCATAATGCTTTCAAAAAAAAATCTTGATGCTGAATGGCAGAAATGTTTTCCGAAAACAATTTTTTTGCCTTTCAAACAGATGAGTTTTATAAATAGTGACCCAGAAGTCTGTTTTTATGTGTTTTTATTGTAGCCAGAGGGGTTGCTATTACAAGGATACATCATAATAGGTTGTATCTGTTACAGAAATGAATCTAGGACCCAAAATGTCCCACTAGTGAAATCCGGCCGAAAGCCCCATAGGCTACCAAGGGTTAAAGCAGCGGTTTCATAGTAGTGATGAAGTCATGATGTTAAAGCAGCGGTTTCATAGTAGTGATGAAGTCATGATGTTAAAGCAGCGGTTTCATAGTAGTGATGATGAAGTCATGATGTTAAAGCAGCGGTTTCATAGTAGTGATGATGAAGTCATGATGTTAAAGCAGCGGTTTCATAGTAGTGATGATGAAGTCATGATGTTAAAGCAGCGGTTTCATAGTAGTGATGATGAAGTCATGATGTTAAAGCATCGGTTTCATAGTAGTGATGATGAAGTCATGATGTTAAAGCAGCGGTTTCATAGTAGTGATGATGAAGTCATGATGTTAAAGCAGCGGTTTCATAGTAGTGATGATGAAGTCATGATGTTAAAGCAGCGGTTTCATAGTAGTGATGATGAAGTCATGATGTTAAAGCAGCGGTTTCATAGTAGTGATGATGAAGTCATGATGTTAAAGCATCGGTTTCATAGTAGTGATGATGAAGTCATGATGTTAAAGCATCGGTTTCATAGTAGTGATGATGAAGTCATGATGTTAAAGCAGCGGTTTCATAGTAGTGATGATGAAGTCATGATGTTAAAGCAGCGGTTTCATAGTAGTGATGATGAAGTCATGATGTTAAAGCAGCGGTTTCATAGTAGTGATGATGAAGTCATGATGTTAAAGCATCGGTTTCATAGTAGTGATGATGAAGTCATGATGTTAAAGCAGCGGTTTCATAGTAGTGATGAAGTCATGATGTTAAAGCAGCGGTTTCATAGTAGTGATGATGAAGTCATGATGTTAAAGCAGCGGTTTCATAGTAGTGATGATGAAGTCATGATGTTAAAGCAGCGGTTTCATAGTAGTGATGATGAAGTCATGATGTTAAAGCAGCGGTTTCATAGTAGTGATGATGAAGTCATGATGTTAAAGCATCGGTTTCATAGTAGTGATGATGAAGTCATGATGTTAAAGCAGCGGTTTCATAGTAGTGATGATGAAGTCATGATGTTAAAGCAGCGGTTTCATAGTAGTGATGATGAAGTCATGATGTTAAAGCATCGGTTTCATAGTAGTGATGATGAAGTCATGATGTTAAAGCAGCGGTTTCATAGTAGTGATGATGAAGTCATGATGTTAAAGCATCGGTTTCATAGTAGTGATGATGAAGTCATGATGTTAAAGCAGCGGTTTCATAGTAGTGATGATGAAGTCATGATGTTAAAGCAGCGGTTTCATAGTAGTGATGATGAAGTCATGATGTTAAAGCAGCGGTTTCATAGTAGTGATGATGAAGTCATGATGTTAAAGCAGCGGTTTCATAGTAGTGATGATGAAGTCATGATGTTAAAGCATCGGTTTCATAGTAGTGATGATGAAGTCATGATGTTAAAGCAGCGGTTTCATAGTAGTGATGATGAAGTCATGATGTTAAAGCAGCGGTGTCATAGTAGTGATGATGAAGTCATGATGTTAAAGACGCGGTGTCATAGTAGTGATGATGAAGTCATGATGTTAAAGCAGCGGTGTCATAGTAGTGACGATGAAGTCATGATGTTAAAGCAGCGGTTTCATAGTAGTGACGATGAAGTCATGATATTAAAGCAGCGGTGTCATAGTAGTGATGATGAAGTCATGATGTTAAAGCAGCGGTTTCATAGTAGTGATGATGAAGTCATGATGTTAAAGCAGCGGTTTCATAGTAGTGATGATGAAGTCATGATGTTAAAGCAGCGGTGTCATAGTAGTGACAATGAAGTCATGATATTAAAGCAGCGGTGTCATAGTAGTGATGATGAAGTCATGATATTAAAGCAGTGGTTTCATAGTAGTGATGATGAAGTCATGATGTTAAAGCAGCGGTGTCATAGTAGTGATGATGAAGTCATGATGTTAAAGCAGCGGTGTCATAGTAGTGATGATGAAGTCATGATGTTAAAGCAGCGGTGTCATAGTAGTGATGAAGTCATGATGTTAAAGCAGCGGTTTCATAGTAGTGACGATGAAGTCATGATATTAAAGCAGCGGTGTCATAGTAGTGATGAAGTCATGATGTTAAAGCAGCGGTTTCATAGTAGTGATGATGAAGTCATGATGTTAAAGCAGCGGTTTCATAGTAGTGATGATGAAGTCATGATGTTAAAGCAGCGGTTTCATAGTAGTGATGATGAAGTCATGATGTTAAAGCAGCGGTTTCATAGTAGTGATGATGAAGTCATGATGTTAAAGCAGCGGTTTCATAGTAGTGATGATGAAGTCATGATGTTAAAGCAGCGGTTTCATAGTAGTGATGAAGTCATGATGTTAAAGCAGCGGTTTCATAGTAGTGATGATGAAGTCATGATGTTAAAGCAGCGGTGTCATAGTAGTGATGATGAAGTCATGATGTTAAAGCAGCGGTGTCATAGTAGTGATGATGAAGTCATGATGTTAAAGCAGCGGTGTCATAGTAGTGATGAAGTCATGATGTTAAAGCAGCGGTTTCATAGTGGTGATGATGAGGTCATGATGTTAAAGCAGCGGTGTCATAGTAGTGATGATGAGGTCATGATGTTAAAGCGGCGGTGTCATAGTGGGGATGAAGTCATGATGTTAAACCAGCAGTGTCATAGTAGTGATGAAGTCATGATGTTAAAGCAACGGGGTCATAGTGGGCATGATGTTATGACAATAAAATCAGAGTGGCAATGTAAATGCTTATGATGTCACATCCTGACCTTATGACATCGATGTGACCGTTCTTGGCGGCAAGGTGGAGAGGAGAGATTCCGTTTGGGTCAGATGGCTTCGGCTCAATCATCGCGGCACACATGTTACTGCTAAGCAGGAGCTGCACCACCTGAACACAAACACACACACACACACACACAGACAAACACAGATCTCAGCTTTACACTCACACACGGATTACAGCTTTACAATCATCATGCCAGATGTGACATAAGCTTTACAATCATCAAACCATATGTGAATTAAGCTTTGCAATCATCATACTAAGTGTGAATTAAGCTTTGCAATCATACCAGGAGTGAATTAAGCTTTACAATGATCATACCAAATGTGAATTAAGTTTTACAATGATCATGTCCAATGGGACTTCAACTTTACAATGATCATACAAGATGTGGTTTAAGCTTTACAATCATTAAACCAGATGTGACTTAAGCATTACGGTGATCATACCAGATGTGACTTAAGCTTTACAATCATTATAGTACTAATCTGCCGTGATATAATCCAACCTCCTAGTACTAACCTGCCGTGATATTATCCATCCTCCTATTACTAACCTGCCGTGATATTATCCATCCTCCTAGTACTAACCTGCCGTGATATTATCCATCCTCCTAGTACTAACCTGCAATGATATTATCCATCCTCCTATTACTAACCTGCCGTGATATTATCCATCCTCCTAGTACTAACCTGCCGTGATATTATCCATCCTCCTAGTACTAACCTGCAATGATATTATCCATCCTCCTATTACTAACCTGCCGTGATATTATCCATCCTCCTAGTACTAACCTGCCGTGATATTATCCATCCTCCTAGTACTAACCTGCCGTGATATTATCCATCTTCCTATTACTAACCTGCCGTGATATTATCCATCCTCCTAGTACTAACCTGCAATGATATTATCCATCCTCCTAGTGCTAACATGCAGTGATATTATCCATCTTCCTATTACTAACCTGCCGTGATATTATCCATCCTCCTAGTACTAACCTGCCGTGATATTATCCATCCTCCTAGGACTAACCTGCTGTGATATTATCCATCCTCCTAGTACTAACCTGCCGTGATATTATCCATCCTCCTAGGACTAACCTGCTGTGATATTATCCATCCTCCTGGAAAAAACCTGCTGTGATATTATCCATCCTCCTAGTACTAACATGCAATGATATTATCCATCCTCCTACTACTAATCTGCTGTGATATTATCCATCCTCCTAGTACTAACATGCAATGATATTATCCATCCTCCTACTACTAATCTGCTGTGATATTATCCATCCTCCTAGTACTAACCTGCCGTGATATTATCCATCCTCCTATTACTAACCTGCCGTGATATTATCCATCCTCCTAGTACTAACCTGCCGTGATATTATCCATCCTCCTAGTACTAACCTGCCGTGATATTATCCATCTTCCTATTACTAACCTGCCGTGATATTATCCATCCTCCTAGTACTAACCTGCAATGATATTATCCATCCTCCTGGAAAAAACCTGCTGTGATATTATCCATCCTCCTAGTACTAACATGCAATGATATTATCCATCCTCCTACTACTAATCTGCTGTGATATTATCCATCCTCCTAGTACTAACATGCAATGATATTATCCATCCTCCTACTACTAATCTGCTGTGATATTATCCATCCTCCTAGGACTAACCTGCCGTGATATTATCCATCCTCCTGGAAACAACCTGCTGTGATATTATCCATCCTCCTAGTACTAACATGCCGTGATATTATCCATCCTCCTAGTACTAATCTGCCGTGATATTATCCATCCTCCTGGAAACAACCTGCTGTGATATTATCCATCTTCCTAGGACTAACCTGTGGTGGTATTATCCATCCTCCTGGAAACAACCTGCCATGATATTATCCATCCTCCTGGGACTTATCTGTTGAGATATTACTTAGCCTCCTGAGAATAACATGCTGTGACATTACTTAGCCTCCTTGGAATAACCTGCTGTGATATTATTTAGCCTCCTTAGAATAACCTGCTGTGATATTACACTGAACAAAATTATAAACGCAACACTTTTGTTTTTGCCCCTATTTATCATGAGCTGTACTTAAAGTTCTAAGATTTTCTCTATGTACACAACAGGCCTATTTCTCTCAAATATTGTTCACAAATCTGTCTAAATCTGTGTTAGTGAGCACTTCTCCTTTGCCAAGAAAATCCATCCACCACACAGGTTTGGCATATCAAGATGCTGATTAGACAGTGTGATAATTGCACAGGTGTGCCTTAGGCTGGCCACAATAAAAGGCCACTCTAAAATGTGCAGTTTCACTGTATTGGCGGGTCCGGGGGGGGGTCTGGGGGGGGTTCGGGGGTGTCAGAAAACAAGTCAGTATTTGGTGTGACCACCATTTGCCTCACGCAGTGCAACACATCTCCTTCGCATAGAGTTGATCAGGTTGTTGATTGTGGCCTGTGGAATGTTGGTCCACTCCTCTTCAATGGCTGTGCAAAGTTGCTGGATATTGGCAGGACCTGGAAGACGCTGTCGTATACGCCGATCCAGAGCATCCCAAACATGCTCAATGGGTGACATGTCAGGTGAGTATGCTGGCCATGAAAGAACTGGGATGTTTTCAGCTTCCAGGAATTATGTACAGATCCTTGCAACATGGGGCCGTGCATTATCATGTTGCAACATGAGGTGATGGTCATGGATGAATGGCACAACAATGGGCCTCAGGATCTCGTCTTGTTATCTCTGTACATTCAAAATGAAGTCAATAAAATGCACCTGTGTTCGTTGTCCACAACACACGCCTGCCCATACCATAACCCCACCACCACCATGGGCCAATCGATCCACAACATTGACATCAGCAAACTGCTCACCCACACGACACCATAATAACCTTGAAATAACCTGCTGTGATATTATTGAATCTCCTTGGAATAATCATATTATTTTATATACTTGCTTTTACCGTTATTGTACCAGGTCAATATTAGGGTCAATTAGGGTTTATTGCCTCACTCAGGGTCAGAATTACATTATATTTCACCATCAGCTTGGAGTTTAGAACCAGCGATGTGTGTATATATGGTGTGTGTGTATATATGGTGTGTGTTTATATATGGTGTGTGTGTATATGGTGTGTGTGTGTGTATGGTGTGTGTGTATATATGGTGTGTGTGTATATATGGTGTGTGTGTATATATGGTGTGTGTGTATATGGTGTATGTGTATATATGGTGTGTGTGTATATGGTGTGTGTGTATATGGCGTGTGTGTATATATGGTGTGTGTGTGTATGGTGTGTGTGTATATATGGTGTGTGTGTATATGGTGTGTGTGCATATATGGTGTGTGTGTATATATGGTGTGTGTGTATATATGGTGTGTGTGTGTGTATATGGTGTGTGTGTATATATGGTGTGTGTGTATATGGTGTGTGTGTATATGGCGTGTGTGTATATGGCGTGTGTGTAAATGGCGTGTGTGACTCACCCCCACTCGTCCAAACTCACAGGCCAGGTCCAGGGGCGTCTTGCCCGCCGTGTCGGAGATACAGGGATTGGACTGGTGTTGGAGCAACATCTCAGACTGGAACACACAACCAGACACACCACACACACAAATACCCCCAACATAACACACCACATACACCCCCCACACCAGAAACACCCCCCACACCAGAAACACCACACACACCGCAAACACACCCCACACACACCGCAAACACACCCCACACACACCGCAAACACACCCCATACACACCGCAAACACACCCCACACACACCACCAACACCCCACCAACACCCCACACACACCGCAAACACACCCCACACACACCGCAAACACACCCCACACACACCGCAAACACACCCCACACACACCCCACACACACCCCACACACACCACAAACACACCCCACACACACCGCAAACACACCCCACACACACCACAAACACACCCCACACACACCGCAAACACACCCCACACACACCGCAAACACACCCCACACACACCACAAACACACCCCACACACACCGCAAACACACCCCACACACACCGCAAACACACCCCACACACACCGCAAACACACCCCACACACACCGCAAACACACCCCACACACACCGCAAACACACCCCACACACACCGCAAACACACCCCACACACACCACAAACACACCCCACACACACCGCAAACACACCCCACACACACCACAAACACACCCCACACACACCGCAAACACCACACATACCACCAACACCCCACACATCACAGACACACCACACACACACCACAAACACCCCACCCATCACAGACACACCACACACACACACCACAAACACCCCACACATCACAGACACACCACACACACACCAGAAACACCCCACACATCACAGACACCCCCCACACCAGAAACACCCCCCACACCAGAAACACCCCCCACACCAGAAACACCCCCCACACACCGCAAACACCACACACATCACAGACACCCCACACATCACAGACACCCCACACATCACAGACACCCCACACATCACAGACACACCACACATCACAGGCACACCACACATCACAGACACCCCACACATCACAGACACACCACACATCACAGGCACACCACACATCACAGGCACACCACACACAGAGGTCAGGGAGGTGTGTAAATCTCCCTCCCCACAGTGGAACACACAAAGCCTTGTGTGAACGTGCATTTGAATGTGTGTGTGATTGTATGTGTGTGTGATTGTATGTGTGTGTGTGCATGTGTGTGAAATAGAGTGTGTGATGCTTGTATGTAATACTGTGTGTTTGTTGCTTGTGGTATTGCTTGTGTGTGAGTGTGTATCCTTGTGTGTGTGTGTGGCTTACCCCATCATAGTGTCCATGCTGTGCTGATAGGTGCAGGGGGATCTGACCCTCGTCTGATTGGATGTTGACTGATGATCCCGCCTTCAGGAGCATTTTCATTGGCTCAGTCTTCCCCTGCCATGCTGCATAGTGCAGTGGCCGCATTCCTACAGTCACACACATCAGAGACCAGCTGGGTGTGTATACGTGTGTGTGTGTGTCTGAATGTGTGAGTTTGTGTGTGAATGCGTGTGTGTGTGTGTGTGAATGCGTGTGTGTGTCTGTGAATGCGTGTGTGTGTCTGTGAATGCGTGTGTGTGTGTGTGTGTGAATGCGTGTGTGTGTCTGTGAATGCGTGTGTGTGTCTGTGAATGCGTGTGTGTGTGAATGTGTGTGTCTGAATGCGTATGTGTGAATGTGTATATGTGTGTGTGTGCGCTCATGTACATATTTCTGGATAGGAGATTGTGCTAAATGAATGAATGTACTGATAGGGGTTAAGGTTAGTGTGAGGGTTATGTTTAGGGTTAGGTGAGGGTTATGTTTAGGGTTAGGTGAGGGTTATGTTTAGGGTTAGGTGTGGGTTATGTTTAGGGTTAGGTGTGGGTTATGTTTAGGGTTAGGTGAGGGTTATGTTTAGGGTTAGGTGAGGGCTATGTTTAGGGTTAGGTGAGGGCTATGTTTAGGGTTAGGTGTGGGTTATGTTTAGGGTTAGGTGAGGGTTATGTTTAGGGTTAGGTGAGGGTTATGTTTAGGGTTAGGTGAGGGCTATGTTTAGGGTTAGGTGTGGGTTATGTTTAGGGTTAGGTGTGGGTTATGTTTAGGGTTAGGTGAGGGCTATGTTTAGGGTTAGGTGAGGGCTATGTTTAGGGTCAGGTGAGGGCTATGTTTAGGGTTAGGTGAGGGTTATGTTTAGGGTTAGGTGAGGGTTATGTTTAGGGTCAGGTGAGGGCTATGTTTAGGGTCAGGTGAGGGCTATGTTTAGGGTTAGGTGAGGGCTATGTTTAGGGTTAGGTGAGGGTTATGTTTAGGGTCAGGTGAGGGCTATGTTTAGGGTCAGGTGAGGGCTATGTTTAGGGTCAGGTGAGGGCTATGTTTAGGGTCAGGTGAGGGCTATGTTTAGGGTTAGGTGAGGGTTATGTTTAGGGTTAGGTGAGGGTTATGTTTAGGGTCAGGTGAGGGCTATGTTTAGGGTCAGGTGAGGGTTATGTTTAGGATTAGGTTAGGGTTATGTTTAGGATTAGGTTTAGGGGTATTACCATTCTGGTCTTTGATGTCCACAGTGGCCTGAGACTCGAGGAGAAGAGATATCAGCTCCTTGTTCCCACTCAGAGCTGCATGATGTAGCGCAGATAACCTACACACACAGATACACACACACACAGATACAAACACACACACACACATTGAAATACAATATTTAAAGAAAAACTAAAAGGTCTGTTAGAGCCGGAATTCTTACTGGTTGGTAGGTGATCAAATACTTATGTCATGCAATAAAATGTAAATTAATTATAAAAAAAATCATACAAATGATTTTCTGGATTTTTGTTTTAGATTCCGTCTCTCACAGTGGAGGTGTACCTATGATAAAAATTACAGACCTCAACATGCTTTGTAAGTAGGAAAACCTGCAAAATCGGCAGTGTATCAAATACTTGTTCTCCCCACTGTATGATATATAATGTTGAGGTGTATATGCTATATAATGTTGAGGTTTATATGATATATAATGTTGAGGTTTATATGATGTATAATGTTGAGGTTTATATGATGTATAATATTGAGGTGTATATGATATATAATGTTGAGGTTTATATGATAAATAATATTGAGGTGTATATGATATATAATGTTGAGGTTTATTTGATATATAATGTTGAGGTGTATATCATTTATAATATTGATGTTTATATGCTATATAATGTTGAGGTGTATATGATATATAATAATGAGGTGCATATGATATATAATAATGAGGTGTATATGATAGAGATATATTGAGGTGTATATGATATATAATGTGAGGTTTATTTGATACATAATGTTGAGGTTTATTTGATACATAATGTTGAGGTTTATATGATAGATAATGTTGAGGTTTATATGATAGAGATATATTGAGGTGCATATGATAGAGATATATTGAGGTTTATATGATATATAATGTTGAGGTTTATATGATAGATAATGTTGAGGTTTATATGATATATAATAATGAGGTGTATATGATAGAGATATATTGAGGTGTATATGCTATATAAGTGTGAGGTTTATATGATAGATAATTGTGAGGTTTATATGATATATAATATTGAGGTGTATATGATATATAATGTTGAGGTGTCCATGCATATCAGAGTTTCTGATTGCACAGCTCATGAACAGCATTCGGCTCGCCTAGTTTTAAATGCCAGCTCCCATGGCTGAGAAAAATTACAATATAATTAAGACGAAATTGTATGAAAACAGCAATACGTGGCACATTATTCAAAACAGTATTTTGCTCATCCTGAAGGTGGCAGCATGATAGACAATTGTTCAATGTCAATTAGGCAAGTGAGTATTCTGATCGTATAGTTATTTCTATGCATATTTTCCAACTCCAAACCATACAGTGAGGGAATAAATTATTTGACCCCCTGCTGATTTTGTACATTTGCCCACTGACAAAGAAATGATCAGTCTATAATTTTAATGGTAGATTTATTTAACAGTGAGAGACCGAATAACAACAACAAATATCCAGAAAAACGCATGTCAAAAATGTTATAAATTGATTTGCATTTTAATGAGTGAAATAAGTATTTGACCCCTCTGCTAAACATGACTTAGTACTTGGTGGCAAAACCCTTGTTGGCAATCACACAGGTCAGATGTTTTTGGCCACCAAGTTTGCACACATCTCAGGAGGGATTTTGTCCCACTCCTCTTTGTAGATCTTCTCCAAGTAATTAAGGTTTTGAGGCTGACATTTGGCAACTCAAACCTTCAGCTCCCTCCACAGATTTTCTATGGAATTAAGGTCTGGAGACTGGCTAGGCCAATCCAGGACCTTAATGAGCTTCTTCTTGAGCCACTCCTTTGTTGCCTTGGCCATGTGTTTTGGGTCATTGTCATTCTGGAATACCCATCCACGACCCATTGTCAATGCCCTGGCTGAGGGAAGGAGGTTCTCACCCAAGATTTGACGGTACATGGCTCCGTCCATCGTCCCTTTGATGTGTTGAAGTTGTCCTGTCCCCTTACTAGAAAAACACCCCTAAGCATAATGTTTCCACCTACATGTTTGAGGGTGGGGATGGTGTTCTTGGGGTCATAGGCAGCATTCCTTCTCCTCAAAACATGGCGAGTTGTGTTGATTCCAAAGAGCTTGATTTTGGTCTCATCTGACCACACTTTCACCCAGTTCTCCTTTGAATCATTCAGATGTTCATTCGCAAACTTCAGATGGGCCTGTACATGTGCTTCTTGAGCAGGGGGACCTTGCGGGCGCTTCAGAATTTCAGTCCTTCATGGCACCAATTGTTTTCTTGGTGACTATGGTCCCAGCTGCCTTGAGATCATTGACAAGATCCTCCCATTTAGTTCTGGGCTGTTCTTTTGTGTATCTTCCATTTGCAAATAATCGCACCAACTGCAGTCACCTTCTCACAAAGTTGCTTGGGGATGGTCTTGTAGCCCATTCCAGCCTTGTGTAGGTCTACAATTTTGTCTCAGCCCTTTACCTGTATAAATTACACCTGGGAGACAGAAATCTTTTTGATTGAGAGGGAATACTCATACTTATTTCACTCATTAAAATGCAAATCAATGCGTTTTTCTGGATTTTTTTGTTGTTATTCTGTCTCTCACTGTTCAAATAAACCTACCATTAAAATGATAGACTGATCATTTCTTTGTCAGTGGGCAAACATAAAAAATCTGCAGGGGATCAAATAATGTTTTCCCTCTCTGTACACAGTTAACTTGATAGCTGTTTGACTGAAATCAACTACAATAAATGAATGAAAATCCTGTAAGTACATAAAGTGCTTTATGTTGATCTATCTATAATTGCGTATCATCCAATATTAGCTGATCTTCTGTCAAACATTGCATTTACTGGATACCCAACATTATGTTTAGAAGAGTAATTTTGCCAACAATACTTGCTAGCTAGCTTGGTAATATTGAAGCCAAATTAGCTAACCTAGCAGCTACAGTTATATAGCTAAACTGGTTATTCGTAGCTCCCTTTACCAACCTGCTTTCCCAGTCAGTGATGACGAGTAATAACCAGGATGTACTGTAAGTTTGTGACTTGATGACATTCATTTCATTTGAGCATGACTGTGTGTGTACATGAGGCTGAGAGCTTGGTTAGCTACTGTAGCTAAAATTACTTTTCTGAACCTAGAACCATGCATCATAAACAGAGCAAGAGGAAAAAGAAAGATCATCAACTTTTTTCAAGTTTTCAAAATTAATTAATTAATTAATTCATCTTCTTCCGCTTATCCGGGGCCGGGTCGCGGGGGCAGCAGTCTAAGCAGAGATGCCCAGACTTCCCTCTCCCTAGACACTTCCTCTAGGTCTTCCGGGGGGACACTGAGGCGTTCCCAGGCCAGCCGGGAGACATAGTCCATCCAGCGTGTCCTAGGTCTTCCCCGGGGTCTCCTCCCGGTGGGACAGGCCCGGAACACCTTCCCGGGAAGGCGTTCAGGAAGCATCTGACTCGAACTGATGCCCAAACCACCTCAGCTGACCCCTCTCGATGTGGAGGAGCAGCGGCACTACTCTGAGCTCCTCCCGGGTGACCGAGCTTCTCACCCTATCTCTAAGGGATCGCCCAGCCACCCTGCAAACCACCCTTTTCCGACTGAGGACCATGGCCTTGGATTTGGAGGTACTGATTTTCATCCCGACCGCTTCACACTCGGCTGCAAACCGTCCCAGTGCATGCTGAGGGTCCTGGTTTGAAGGGGCCAACACGACAACATCATCCACAAAGGGCAGAGACGAAATCGTGAGGTCCCCAAACCTGACACCCTCCGGCCGCTGGCTGCACCTCGAAATTCTGTCCATAAAAATTACGAACAGAACCGGCGACAAAGGGCAGCCCTGCCGGAGTCCAACATGCACCGGGAACAAGTCTGACTTACTGCCGGCAATGCGAACCAAGCTCCTGCTTCGGTCGTACAGGGACCTGACAGCCCTTAGCAAAGGACCCAGGACCCCATACTCCCGAAGCACCCTCCACAGGATGCCGCGAGGGACACAGTCGAATGCCTTCTCCAAATCCACAAAACACATGTGGATTGGTTGAGCAAACTCCCATGAACCCTCCATCTGCCTGTAGAGGGTATAGACCCGGGCCTCCCCCGGGTAGGGCCACATTGTCACCGGACCCCCCCGTCTCAGTTCCAAGGGGTTAGGCTGCTATATTATTGTGCTGGGGGATATGAGGAATGCACTACTAACTTTTTTTCAATCTCCTCCAGTTTTACATTTTAGAAGGAGATGAGGTCCTGGTCCACACCTGCGGATTACCTGGTTTGGGGGGCCCGTTGCTGTCCCTGTCCTTGTCCACCTGGTCATACTTCTGACCTAGTCTAAAATCAAATAGACTCTGGATTTAGCCCAGAGAAATGTATTTATTATTCCAATTAAAATCTCACCCGGCACAGCCATATCTCACCCCTCTGAGCCTGGGTCCTCTCTAGGTTTCTTCCTAAAATTCGACCTTCTTAGGGAGTTTTTCCTAGCCACTTAAATTCAACACTACTGTTGTTTGCTCCTTGGGGTTTAAGGCCTGGTGTCTCTGTAAAGCACTTTGTGACAACTGCTGTTGTAAAAAGGGCTTTATAAATACATTTGATTGATTGATTGAGCTGGTCCAGTGTTCCACGGCCCGGACGAAAACCACACTGTTCCTCCTGAATCTGAGGTTCTACTATCGGCCGTATTCTTCTCTCCAGTACCCTGGCATAGACTTTACCGGGGAGGCTGAGAAGTGTGATCCCCCTGTAGTTGGAACACACCCTCCGGTCCCCCTTCTTAAAAAGAGGGACCACCACCCCGGTCTGCCATCCCAGAGGCACTGTCCCCGACCGCCACGCGATACTGCAGAGGCGTGTCAACCAAGACAGCCCCACAACATCCAGAGACTTGAGGTACTCAGGGCGGATCTCATCCACCCCCGGTGCCTTGCCACCGAGGAGTTTCTTGACTACCTCAGTGACTTCAGCCCGGGTGATGGACGAGTCCATCTCTGAGCCCTCAGCCTCTGCTTCCTCAATGGAAGACGTGACGGCGGGATTTAGGAGATCCTTGAAGTACTCCTTCCACCGCCCGACGACATCCCCAGTTGAGGTCAACAGCTGCCCACCTCCACTGTAAACAGTGTTGATAGGGCACTGTTTCCCTCTCCTGAGGCGCCGGACGGTTTGCCAGAATCTCTTCGAGGCCAGCCGATAGTCCTTCTCCATGGTCTCAACGAACTCCTCCCAGGCCCGAGTTTTTGCCTCCACAACCACCTGGGCTGCAGTCCACACGTACCACGTCCCTAGAACTAGTTTCTGTGTCCAGGGATCGGGTTGTCGAGGCCCCCGCCTTCGACTGTCGCCCGATCCTCAACGCACCGACCCCTTACGGTCTCTCCTGCAGGTGGTGAGCCCACGGAAAGGCGGCCCCACGTCGCTCCTTCTGGCTCCACCAGGCGCTCCTTCGGGCTCCACCAGGCGCTCGCATACGAGCCCCAACCCCGGGCCTGGCTCCAGGGTGGGGCCCCGGCTGCGCCATACCGGGCGACGTCACGGTCCTCAAAATGTTTATTATCATAAAAGGGTTTTTGAACCGCTCTTAGTCTGACCCGTCGCCCAGGACCTGTTTGCCTTGGGAGACCCTACCAGGGGCATATAGCCCTAGACAACATAGCTCCTTGGGTCACTGGGGTACTCAAACCCCTCCACCACGTTAAGGTGGCAGTTCATGGAGGAGAGGGTAAATTCTGCTATGAAATTTATAGTTTCCTCATTAACTATAAATTTCATCGTAAATTCTGCTATGAAATTTATAGTTAATGAGGAAATTGTAGACATTGGCTTAGGTAACACTGACTATTCTCAGATTTCGTCCTGAATATTGACTTATTGTAATATACAGCTCCGAAAAGAAAAAAACTTTCCTGTCCAAAAAAGTTGAAACGGGAAGTTTTGAGTGAGGAACAGAAGCGTTCAATTTGCAGCGTTCTCTTCATTTTAACGATTCTGTTCCTCACTCAAAACCTTCCCTTTTGACTTTTTTGGAAAGGAAAGAAAAAGGTGCAGTGGTCTCTTAATTTGTTCTGGAGCTGTAGCTGAATGTTTTAACATAGCAATTAATTTATTAAAATAATATTTTGCACCAGCTCAGCCTAGCTTAGCCCAGTCAAGCCAAGTACAGCCCATTTAAACTCAGCCAGGCCAAACATACTATTATTTTAGAACTAGCTGAGCCAAAGGAAAAAAAAATATTTGCCTGATTAACTGACATGATGAATGTGAAACATTGCATCATTAGTAGGTTATTATGTCATTTGAACTGTCTTTAGTTGTGTTAAAAGATCTTAGGGCCAATAAGAGCGGCCATCTCTCTTACTGAGAGAGAGAATGACTGACTGACTACCCCTTGTTAAATAGCATTGTGGTTAGTAATGCAGGCTCTAATGCAGGGGACCGCTGTTCAAGCCTCAAGGCAGTCAAAGCAAGATATACATTACGATTGGTTCAGGATAGACAAAAACTTTGCTGGAGACAACCTTCTGTAGCTACATTAAAGTAAGCCTAAAATAAAACAGTTTACGGTTATATTGCGACTATTTCTGGTGGATTTTCGAAAGTACACCTCCGTACATGCTTTTTGGGGTAATATAGGCTAGATCACAACCCCTTGGCCAGTAAAAGAGGATGGGTTTCCACAATTCTTTTGTCTTTTCACTTGACGAAAAAATCTGTTATATCGTCAACTATATTGGTAGTTATTGCATCAATGTCATACACAAATGAAAGAAAAACTAGCGTTATTATACCATGGAATGAAATAGCTTTGGCAATGAAAATGTAATCTTCAGTCTCGCTAGCAATTGCTCAATTCTTATGACTATTCCTAGCAATAAGTAGATACTAGTAGGCCAGCTACTGGCTAATAAAAGCTATACAGTTCATAAATGCAATTTATGGTGGAAGTAAACTTAATTAGAAACGTTAGTCATTTTAAGACAATGATTAATGGTGTCCAACGAAATATTAGAAGTGGGCGGGATGGTAATGCGTAACAAAATTATATAATGTCGAGACGCCATCGCTCACCATATGTTTTGCTTTGTGGCATAGTGGTTAAAGACGCAGCCTCTGATATGGGAGACCCAGGCTCAAATCCAGCCAGGGCAACAACAGTCATCCCTTCTAATTGTGGGCTGGTTGAACTAGACTTGCATGGTTCCTCTTCTTGTTCAAATACATTCTTATTTCCTTTATTAACATGCAAGTCTAGTGATACAGTTCAAAGGTTTTTCCTAAATTTCATTATGGTGAACAAAATGGCTACTCCCAATACCATGTGTTAACATTAAGTAAAATGTAATGGCTTGACTTCCTTTGGGATATGTTGTAGGATTAAGGAATACTGGACATATACAATTTGACTTGTTTTAAGCTGGTTGCTATCAACATTTTAAAATTGGTGTTTTTCATATGTAACACATCAGTAAGGCTTCATATAATTTCCAGGAGTGAATATCAGGCAGGCTTAAGTTATTGTTCAAATGTTCAAATTAAAATATTTTATAACATTAAAAACTGGAAAAGATACAGATAATATAGTAAAATAGTCTTCAAAATGTTTTATGATGACATTTTAGGGGATCCCCCAAGAGTCCTAGGTCATTTTGAACCCAAGGCTGCATTGTTCAGAAATTGTTTGTTTGCTATTCCTGTATAAAATAATTTTTGTTTAATTTGATCTACTCCAATATCAGATGGACATTTTTCATTGAACAAAAAAATGTATTAATAGAATGTGGGTAAATGTATAGATACCCAGGAAACAGGAGGGAGGGTCTTGGATGGCCGAGCACTAAACTTCAACCAATCAAAGAAATAAGCTGGTCTATATTTACATGATTCACCCATTTAGAAAAGGTCTACTTCTATACCGATTCAGCCCCTCATAATATAGAAAAGAGCAGGGTTCAACCAACCACCTGTGCATTCATGTTATTGGTTTGGTATGATAGGACCTGACATATTCCTGTGATTAGTAGAATATCCCTTGAATGTTATTGGTTTGGTATGATAGGACCTGACATATTCCTGTGATTAGTAGAATATCCCTTGAATGTTATTGGTTTGGTATGATAGGACCTGACATATTCCTGTGATTAGTACAATATCCCTTGAATGTTATTGGTTTGGTATGATAGGACCTGACATATTCCTGTGATTAGTAGAATATCCCTTGAATGTTATTGGTTTGGTATGATAGGACCTGATATATTCCTGTGATTAGTAGTATATCCCTTGAATGTTATTGGTTTGGTATGATAGGACCTGACATATTCCTGTGATTAGTACAATATCCCTTTAATATCAGTAGATCAACATTTTAGTAACGGTAGATTAACAGTGGGGGTGCTGTGGGAAACACGTGTCATCATGTCACTGTGTGAATGTGTGTGCGTGTGTGTGTACATGCGTGATGTGTGTTTTCAAGTGGGTGAGTGTGTGTATGTGTGACTGTTTATATTTCAGTGAGTGTGTCTGTGTGTGTTTCAGTGAGAGTAATTGTCAGTGTGTGTGTGTTTCAATGGGAGTCAGTGTATGTGTGTGATTGTGACCTAGATCCCATAATAACACGTCTCTCCCCTGAAGTCGATCTCCCTCTCCCCTCTCTCTCCCCTGAAGTCTCTCTCCCTCTCTCCTCTCTCTTCCCTGAAGTCTCTCCCCCCTGAAGTCTCTCTCCCTTTCTCTTCTCTCTCCCCTGAAGTCTCTCTCCCTCTCTCCTCTCTCTTCCCTGAAGTCTCTCTCCCCTGAAGTCTCTCTCCCTTTCTCTTCTCTCTTCCCTGAAGTCTCTCTCCCTCTCTCTCCTCTCTCCCCTGAAGTCTCTCTCCCTTTCTCCTCTCTCAACTGAAGTCTCTCTCCCTCTCTCCTCTCTCCCCTGAAGTCTCTCTCCCTCTCTCCTCTCTCCCCTGAAGTCTCTCTCCCTTTCTCCTCTCTCTACTGAAGTCTCTCTCCCTCTCTCCTCTCTCTCCCCCCTAAAGTCTTTCTCCCTCTCTCCTCTCTCCCCTGAAGTCTTTCTCCCTCTCTCCTCTCTTCCCTGAATTCTCTCTCCCTCTCCCCTCTCTCCCTCCCTTGAAGTTTCTCTCCCTCTCTTTCCTTTCTATCTCCTCTCTCTCCCCCCTAAAGTCTTTCTCCCTCTCTCCTCTCTCCCCTGAAGTCTCTCTCCCTCTCTCCTCTCTCCCCTGAAGTCTCTCTCCCTCTCTCCTCTCTCACCTGATGTCTCTCTCCCTCTCCTCTCGCTCCCCTGAATTCTCTCTTCCATTCTCTGCTCTCTCTCCCCCCCCAAAGTCTCTCTCCCTCTCTCCTCTCTCTCCCCTGGAGTCTCTTTCCCTCTATAGTCTCTCTCCCCTCAAGTCTCTCTCCCTCTGTAGTCTCTGTCTCTCCTCTAAAGTCTCTCTCCATCTCTACTCTCACTCCCCTGAAGTCTCTCTCACTCCCTCCTCTCTATCTGTTAGAATATACTTTTTGTCAGGGTTGAGTAGGTTACTTTTTAAATGTTACAAGTTACCTTTCCACATTTGTAATCAGTAATGTAAGATTTGGATGACAAAACTCAGTAATGTAATCTAGTTACTTTTAATTACTTTTAGAATACTTACATATTAAAAGGCATTAGAAGACGAATAACCAGTTGTAAGACCCTTTGTGGGATCAATCAATATTACAGTTTACATATCTGGCCAGATAATTAGCATTATACCTTATGGGTTATGTACAGTTGTTTGGAAAGGGTTTCTAAACCATTGCTTTGTTCTTCATTACGAGTAGGCTACATCTCTACATTACACACTAAACGTCTGTCAGATATTCAGTCATTCCAATTAATCCAATAACCCTTGATCTTCCAGAATCTGACTTTATCTGAAAATAACCCATAATCTAAGGATGTGTTATCCTATTCTGTTATTTGTGTTTTATTTATGTGTTTTATTGCTTCAAGACATTGTTGAGAAAGAAATGTCAATTTCTCAAAAATGGTATTTACATTATTGTATATAATAATCAAGATATCTGTAGCTTGTCTGGGGTACATAAAATTTGCGGTAGTTTGATGTTTTGCTCCACAACCACCAACATTGTCAAAACGATGCAGAAACCCCAGGCACACAAATGCACGTCTGCAATCGTGAACACACTTAAATATGTTTTACCTGTGGGAACATGAAAAAAAGAAAAAGAAAATGCACTTAACTTTGATTTGTCTGGCACTGACTTTGCTTAGGTGAAGGTGTACTTGTTATGATTGTCAGATGCTGTTTTTCCAAGACACCTTAAGAAGAATGCACTTATTGTAAGTGACTCTGGATAAGAACGTATGTTAAATGACTAAAATGTTTCTGACAAACAGTTGCCTAATCTCCTAAACAAGAAAAAAATACAACAGTAAATACCGCCTATCATTGTTCTGAGAAAGATGCATCGACAGTAGATTACCAAATCACATTTAAAATAGGTTGGGTAGTATTATTGTAGGCATACTCTGTTTTTACCAGACAAAAGCAGAGAACTAAAGTAGCACGTCATTGGTCACTAACCTGGTAATGCGCGCCCACCTTTGCGCCCATGATGATCACACACACAACGTAGGCACGCAACTGAAATTTGGGTTAAAATAACAATGTTTTTAAAATATTAAATTCAAAAATCTAACTTTTTTCTAAAGTATCTGTAATCCGATTACAATATTTTAGTTGGTAACGTAACAGATTACAGTTTAAAAAAAATTTTTATCCGTTACTCCACAAATCTTCTGTTTGTATAGAATGTGTATATGGTCTGGTTTTATAGAATGTGTATATATAGACAGTTTTTGTAGAATGTGTGTATAGACAGTTTTTGTAGAACGTGTGTATAGACAGTTTTTATAGAATGTGTGTATAAACTGCTTATATTCAATGTACAGCGCCTCCAGAATGTACAGCGCCTCCTACACATTCTCTAAATCTTTTTTGTGTTATGAAATTAATTTATAATTGATTAATCAAGCTACGCACAATATGCCATAATGACAAAACAAAAACATGTCTTTAGACATTTGTGCCAATTTATTCAAAATGAAAAAATGAAAAACCTCAAAGCCTTTGCCATCCTGTCTTTTGACCATCCTTGAGATGTCCCTAGGACTTGATTTGAGTCCACCTTTGGCAAATCTATTTCATTTCATGGCACAAAAAAAATAGTTTTTCTTACATTTGTGAATGACATTGATACAATATTTATCAATGTAAGTGATGATAACTGACTTTTTCATCAAGTGAAAAGACGAGAGAATCGTGGAAACCCTACTCTTTTACTACCCAAGGGGTTTTGATCTAGCCTATATTACCCCCAAAAGCATGCATGGATGCGCTCTTCGAAAATCCACCAGAAACAGCAGCAATGCAACTGTAAACAGTTTTATTTTAGGCTTACTACAACATAGATACAGAAGGTTATAGCCAGGGAAGTTTTTGTCTATCTGGAACAAATCCCAATACATAATCTGTTTACTGTGAGAAGATTTGAACACGGGACCTATAGTTTGGCTTCTCTAACCACTATGCTATTTAATAAGGGGTAGTCAGTCACTCACTCATTCTCTTAGTCAGTCAGTCAGTAAGAGACATTCGCTCTTCTTGGCTGGCTCCGCTTACGTGATCCAGCAAAAACACAAAATACAGAGAGACTAACACAATACCATGTAAGTATTGCATTGTCCCTTGTTTTTATATCTGGTAGATATAAGGACCCACGTTCCAAGAACACCAAAAAACAACCAGCACGTGGGACTCCAGTGAGACTGTAAAAATGTGTGCAGTTGGGAATCCAGTGCATTTGTCTGACTGTCACTCGACAACCTCCCCTGACCTGGAAAGCACCATATGTTCTAGTCTATGTCTAGTCATTGTGCAATTTGTTTCGCACATATCCTGTTTCTGGGTAACGTACACATGTACCTAGGGTATGTATATTGTGAACTGTGGATTGTGACCAAATACATGACCACCAAAACTCTTGGTTGAGGTGAGCAAGTACCCAATGGCTACCTTAACACAGCCTAAGAGTTTCTCTGCAGAGATGGGAGAACCTCCCAGACAGACAACCATCTCTGCAACCCTCCATCAATCAGGTCTTTTTTGTGGACTGGCTAGACTGAGAGAGTGTGAGTGTGTGTTGTTTGTTTGTTTGTGTTTGTGAAAAGTTTCTCTGGTCTGATAAGTAACAAAATCAAACGTTTCCACCTGAATTCCCCAAGTGCTAGTATGTCTGGTGAAAACCAGGCACAGCTGAAACCATCCCTACAGTGAAGCATGGTGGTTGGAGCCGCATGCTATGGGGATGCTTCTCAACTCTAGGTACTGGCAGACTGGTCAGGATTGAGGGAATGAACCAAGCAAAATACAGAGAAATCTGATCCAGAGAGCTCAGGACCTCAGACTGGGGCGAAAATGTATCTTTCAGTACAACAACCACCCAAAGCCAAGACAACGGTGGAGTGGCTTGAGGGTAAGTCTGTGAATGTTTTTGATTGGCTCAGCCAAAGCCCGGACTTGAACCCTATTGAACATATGTGGTGAGACCTAAAGATCCCTGTTCACTGACGCTCCCCTGCCAATCCAGGCAGGCAAAGCTGGTAGAGACATATTGTTCCCAAGAAGACTCAAAGCTGCCAGAGAGATATTGTACCCAATAAGAATTCAAGCTGGTAGAGACATCCTGTAACCAAAAAGACTCAAAGCTGCTTGAGACATCCTGTACCCAAGAAGACTAAAATCTGGCAGAGACATCCCGTACCCAAGAAGACTCAAAGTTGCTGGAGACATACTGTATCCAAGAAGACTCAAAGCTGTTAGAGACCTACTTTACCCAAGAAAACACAAAGTTGCTAGAGACATACTGTACCCAAGAAGACTTGAAGCTGCTAGAGACATCTTGTACTCAAGAAGACTCAAAGCTGGTAGAGACATCCTGTACCCAAGAAGACTCAAAGTTGCTAGAGACCTACTGTACCCAAGAAGACTTGAAGCTGCTAGAGACATCTTGTACTCAAGAAGACTCAAAGCTGGTAGAGACATCCTGTACCCAAGACTCAAAGCTGCTAGAGACATCCTGTACCCAAGAAGACTCAAAGTTGCTAGAGACATCCTGTACCCAAGGAGACTCAAAGTTGCTAGAGACCTACTGTACCCAAGAAGACTTGAAGCTGCTAGAGACATCTTGTACTCAAGAAGACTCAAAGCTGGTAGAGACATCCTGTACCCAAGACTCAAAGCTGCTAGAGACATCCTGTACCCAAGAAGACTCAAAGTTGCTAGAGACATCCTGTACCCAAGGAGACTCAAAGTTGCTAGAGACATCCTGTACCCAAGAAGACTCAAAGTTGCTAGAGACATCCTGTACCCAAGAAGACTCAAAGTTGCTAGAGACATCCTGTACCCAAGGAGACTCAAAGTTGCTAGAGACATACTGTACCCAAGAAGACTTGAAGATGTGGTCACTGCCCGAGATGCTTCTAAAAAGTACAGAAAAGGTGTCTGAATACTTATTTTCATTAGGATTTTTCATAAATTGGCACAGATATCTCATTTTTGTTGTTGTTGTCATTATGGCGTATTGTATGTGGTTAGATGTCAAAAATTATTTGATCAAATATAAATGAAGTCCATAACACAGCAAAATATGGAGAAAGGGAAGGGGTCTCTGTCCTTTTCAAAGGCACCAAATACAGTATATAGATTGTTTATAGAGAATGTGCATATAGACTTTTTATATAGAATGTGTGTATAGATTGTTTATATAGAATGTGTGTATAGATTGTTTATATTGAATAGGTGTAAACACCGTTTATATCGAATGTGTGCATAGATTGTTTATATAAAATGTGTGTTAAGATTGTTTATATAGAAAGTGTGTATACATTGTGATGTGACTCACCCGTCAGCATCCTGGAAGTTTACATTGATCCTCTTGGCAGTTCCCAGCAGCTCTGGAATACAGAGGGCAAAAAACATGAGTGTGTGTGTGTGTGTGTGTGTGCATGTGTGTGTGATTCAGTTTTTTTTCCTTCATAAATCCAGAGTGGGAAATACACGCACTCTGAAACACACAGACTTTAATTCATTTTTGTATAATCCTACTGGACATAATCTGCAGTTTGCTCAGTAATCCCTGACACACACACACACACACACACACACAAACACAAACACAAAAAAGAACGTTAAAAATCTAAATGTAAATATTTGGTTGTGTTTAATATAAGGCAGCATGATGAGGATCGTCACGAAAACACCTGCATCTCCAAGCATAATACTACACACCTACTTCCGTGCATCGTCGACAATGATATATATAATATACACTCACCTAAAGGATTATTAACACCTGTTCAGTTTCTCATTAATGCAATTATCTAATCAACCAATCACATGGCAGTTGCTTCAATGCATTTAGGGGTGTGGTCCTGGTCAAGACAATCTCCTGAACTCCAAACTGAATGTCAGAATGGGAAAGAAAGGTGATTTAAGCAAATTTGACCGTGGCATGGTTGTTGGTGCCAGACTGGCCGGTCTGAGTATTTCACAATCTGCTCAGTTACTGGGATTTTCACGCACAACCATTTCTAGGGTTTACAAAGAATGGTGTGAAAAGGGGAAAACATCCAGTATGCGGCAGTCCTGTGGGCGAAAATGCCTTGTTGATGCTAGAGGTCAGAGGAGAATGGGCCGACTGATTCAAGCTGATAGAAGAGCAACTTTGACTGAAATAACGTTACAACCGAGGTATGCAGCAAAGCATTTGTGAAGCCACAACACGCACAACCTTGAGGCGGATGGGCTACAACAGCAGAAGACCCCACTGGGTACCACTCATCTCCACTACAAATAGGGAAAAGATGCTACAATTTGCACAAGCTCACCAAAATTGGACAGTTGAAGACTGGAAGAATGTTGCCTGGTCTGATGAGTCTCGATTTCTGTTGAGACATTCAGATGGTAGAGTCAGAATTTGGCGTGAACAGAATGAGAACATGGATCCATCATGCCTTGTGCAGGCTGGTGGTGGTGGTGGTGTAATGGTGTGGGGGATGTTTTCTTGGCACACTTTAGGCCCCTTAGTGCCAATTGGGCATTGTTTAAATGCCACGGCCTACCTGAGCATTGTTTCTGACAATGTCCATCCCTTTATAACCACCATGTACCCATCCTCTGATGGCTATTTCCAGCAGGATAATGCACCATGTCACAAAGCTCGAATCACTTCAAATTGGTTTCTTGAACATGACAATGAGTTCACTGTACTGAAATGGCCCCCACAGTCACCAGATCTCAACCCAACAGAGCATCTTTGGGATGTGGTGGAACGGGAGCTTCGTGCCCTGGATGTGCATCCCACAAATCTCCATCAACTGCAAGATGCTATCTTATCAATATGGGCCAACATTTCTAAAGAATGCTTTCAGCACTTTGTTGAATCAATGCCACGTAGAATTAAGGCAGTTCTGAAGGCAAAAGGGGGTCAAACACAGTATTGGTATGGTGTTCCTAATAATCCTTTAGGTGAGTGTATACAGCTCCAGACAAAATTAAGAGACTACTTCACCTTTTACTTTCTTTTCCAAAAAAGTTGAAAAGGAAGGTTTTGAGTGAGCAACAGAAGGGTTCCAATTAAGAGACCACTGCAAATTGAACGCTTCTGTTCTTCACTCAAAACATTCCTTCATTTTTTCCTTCATTGCTAATTTTACTTAATGAGGTACTGATTAGGTGTTTACCTGAACCAAATCTAATTTAATAGGGAAAAGTATAAAAACCACTGCTGTGGTCATCACTATCCTTTTGCAATAGGACCAGCTGGATGGCAAAAAAAGTGCAATTACCTCCAAGATAAAGAAATAACTATTCAACATGACAAAAGAGTTGAAAAGAAAAGCTTTGAGTGAGGAAAAGATGGGTTCAATACTGGCTTTACTGGCAGTGGGATAGAGTGAGCGTCAGGTTGCTTCCATCCTGGTTCATAAGAACAAGGTCAAGCAACAGACATTGGGGACAACAAAGGTACAGACTGGCAGAGGGCAAAAAACGACTGTTCACATAATTTTGCAGTGGCCTCTTCATTTTTTCCAGAGATGTTTGGTAGGGGGTGCTGTGGAGAACACAATTTTTTATATAAATGTACTACTGGCAATGGGCGCTGTGGAGAACATGAGTTCCTCACATCATCATCGTTCTCTTACAACATCATCTGTCCCCCACAACATTATCTGTCCCTCACATCATCTGTCCCCAACAACATTATTTGTCCCTCACATCATCATTTATCCCCCACAATATTATCTGTTCATCACTTTATCATCTGGTTCCCACATCATCATCTGTCCCTCACAGCATTATCTGTCCCCCACAAAATAATCTGTCCTTCACAACATCATCATTCCCTCACATTATCATCTGTCCCCCACATCATCATCTGTCCCTCACAGCATTATCTGTCCCCCACATCAACATGTAATCCCCACATCATAATCTGTCCCTCACAAAATAATCTGTCCTTCACAACATCATCATTCCCTCACTTTATCATCTGTCCCCCACATTATCATCTGTCCCTCACAGCATTATCTGTCCCCCACATCATAATCTGTCCTTGACAAAATTATCTGTGCCCTACATCAATATCTGTTCCCCACATCTTCACACATCTTTTTCAGTTCCATGTTTCAGTCTACCCATTTACCATGTCTTTCAGATTACAGAGGACAGACATGCTCTAATGCCAAAGACATGATAATAAATGACCAACTCACACAAAGTCTTAAAAATGGGGATCTTCCATGAAAAGTAACATTTATATGTATATAATGTACTTAGTAATATGACACAAGTCCTGGGGAGGAGTGAAGAGCAATAGTGAAGAGGAGGAGGGGAGGAGTGGAGGGGAGGAGTGAAGGGGAGGAGTGGAGGGGAGGAGTGAAGGGGAGGATTGGAGGGGAGGAGTGAAGGGGAGGAGTGAAGGGGAGGAGTGGAGGAGTGAAGGGGAGGAGTGAAGGGGAGGAGTGGACGGGAGGAGGGGAGCAGAAAATCTAATTAAAATCTAATTACCACCTCAAGTCCCTGTTGGTACCACCTTACATATGATGTGTTTGACTATGTTTGTGAAGGTCCATACACACAGTCAAACACACAAAAACATAGTAAAACAGTCAAACAAACAAACACATTCAAACACACACACAGACATACAGTGTGGGGGAAAAGTATTTGATCCCCTGCTGATTTTGTATGTTTGCCCACTAACAAAGAAATGATTATTTGAACAGTGAAAGACAGAATAACGACAAAAAGCAAAACCCTTGCTGGCATTCACAGAGGTCAGACATTTCTTGTAGTTGTCCACCAGGTTTGCACACATCTCAGGAGGGATTTTGTCCCACTCCTCCTTGCAGATCTTCTCCAAGTCATTAAGGTTTCAAGGCTGACGTTTGGCAACTCGAACCTTCAGCTCCTTCCACAGATTTTCTATGGGATTACGGTCTGGAGACTGGCTAGGCCACTCCAGGACCTTAATGTGCTTCTTTTTGAGCCACTCCTTTGTTGCCTTGGCCATGTGTTTTGGGTCATTGTCATGCTGGAATACCCATCCATGATCCATTTTCAATGCCCTGGCTGAGGAAGGAGGTTCTCACCCAAGATTTGACGGTACATGGCCCTGTCCATTGTCCTTTGATTCCAGTCCCCTTAGCAGAAAAACAGCCCCAGAGCATAATGTTTCCACCTCCATGTTTGACGGTGGGGATGGTGTTCTTGCGGCCATAGGCAGCATTCCTTCTCCTCCAAACAAGGACTGAAATCCTTGCGGGCGCTGCAGGATTTCAGTCATTCACGGCGTAGTGTGTTACCAATTGTTTTCTTGGTGACTATGGTCCCAGCTGCCTTGAGATCATTGAGAAGATCCTCCCATTTAGTTCTGGGCAGTTCTTTTGTGTTTCTTCCATTTGTGAATAATCCCTCCAACTGTAGTCACCTTCTCACCAAGCCGCTTGGCGATGGTCTTGGAGCCCATTCCTGCCTTGTGTAGGTCAACAATCTTGTCCCTGACATACTTGGACAGCTCTTTGGTCTTGGCCATGGTGGAAAGTTTGGAATCTGATTGATTGATTGCTTCTGTGGACAGGTGTCTTTTATAGAGGTAACAAGCTGAGATTAGGAGCCCTCCCTTTAAGAGTGTGCTCCAAATCTCAGCTCGTTACTTCTATGAAATACACATGGGAGACAGAAATCTTTCTGATTGAGAGGGGATCAAATACTTATTTCACTCATTAAAATGCAAATCAATTTATAACATTTTTGACAAAATCAATTTATAAAAGATTTTCAGGATTTCTTTTGGTTATTCTGTCTCTCACTGTTCAGATAAACCTGCTATTAAAATTATAGACTGATAATTTCTGTCAGTGGGCAAACTTAGAAAATCAGCAGGGGATCAAATACTTTTTTCCCTCACTGTATAAACACACCCATTCACACACACACAGTCAAACAGAAAGATTATTATATATTCAAGTGCATCTGGTAAATAAAGGGCATTCTGACTCTAACACACACTGCAGATATAGTACACACACAAACCAACACATACCACACACAAACAGACCTCCTCACACACACACACAAACGCACACATACCACACAAACAGAATGATGGTTCTGCTCTCTCAGAACACCTACCACCTGGTCAACAATGAGGACACACCCCCTTCTAATGACAAACAGCTGATCTCCACACACACACACACAGACACATACACACATACACACAGACACACACACCACATTATTACCAACAACATCTGGTGTCTCCAGTAATTCCCTTAGAGCGAAGTAGATCCACAGTGGAACCCCCACATTGGGTTTTACCAACGATTATTGGAAGTGGTTGTGGGCGTGGGAGTGGTTGTGGGCGTGGGAGTGGGCGTGGTTGTGGGAGTGGTTGTGGGCATGGGAGTGGTTGTGGGCGTGGCCACAGAGACAACATTTCGCACATATGCCATAGGGAATAGATGGGTACATGAATCAGTTTTAAGGCTACAGTATCTTATTGGCAATATACAGTGTCACAATAGGTTTCTAAGTATTTGACAGTGTTGTATGTTTTGGAATATAAAAATGTATAATATGCATGAATAGTGCAGGATGCACAGGGGTAACCAAAACATTCAGTCATCTATTAAAACTGTAAAAACAAAAATCTATTATATTCTATTATTGGAACTCATGCTTTTAAGACACGATGGTAAATAAAAAAAACGTCCGAAGTGCCGAAGACAGTATCAAGTTCTTGTTTAATGCTAGATTTTGATGCTACCACACCCCTTGGTCTAGTATGTATCTGTCCAATTCCACACACAAGTGCAAGGGTCATCATCACCATCATAACCTCCACTATCATCATCACCATCATCAAGATGAAGACCAAGATGTTGGCGCATGTGCATCACGCAGCTCAGTGTCTACCCAGGTATTGCATATTAGCAGTAATTTACTTAATAGTTCTTAGCTTATTCACTCAGTACAACCTAACAAACACTCTATATAGCCGACAAGAACTCCTGGACGTCGGAGCACAGGAAGAGTCTTTGACAACTTTCACCTCCCACCGAAGATTGTGAGGATGCCCCAGGAGACGCTATTTGCTTTGCCGACTGCTGGTGCCCGGACACAGCGTCGAAATCGTAAACAAAGGCGTGGGAAGTGTGGCGGTATCCGGGCTAGGCTAATGCTAATGCTAGCCCCCCATCGGCCCTCACTACCTAGCCTTTTCCTCGCTAACATACGGTCACTGGAGAATAAGATGGACGAAATATCATATCACAAAAATGGATTATGGATTGCAGCATCATGATTTTCACGGAAATGTGGCTTGACAACAACATACCCGACAACGCAATTGAGCTGGATGGCTGAGATGTCTTCAGACATCCTGTACCCAAGAAGACGTTGTACAAACACTAACTTAACCGGGTGTCACTGCTCAACCAATCTGGAAGACCTGATGCAGGCCTTTTTAGTTGCCACAGAACTTTACATCTATTGTTGTTATGGAAGTCTACATACCCCTGGATGCTAATGCTAAACTAGCAATGAAACAACTGCAGGCTGCCATCAGCAAACAGCAGACAGAACACCCAGATGGTGTTTTGGTGATTGCATGGGATTTCAACCATTCAAATCTGAAAACGATCTTTCGATATTTCTACTCCCCAAGTATTCACCTCTCTTCAAAGGTGTGAAACCATCAGCGAGGTCAGTCAAAGTGTGGCCAGAAGGGACAGACTCACAGGTTTCAACACACAGACTGGAGTTTGTTTGCCTCTCAAGCCACCTTTGACTCCCATTTGGACATTGAAAAATATGCTTCCTCTGTTCTGGATTAAATCAACAACTGCACCAACAATGTCACTACCCGTAAACGAATAAAGACCTTCCCCAATCAGAAGCCGTGGATGAACAGAGAGGTTGGACAACTGCTTAAAGCACATGACGCTGCTTTCAGATCCAGTGATGTGGAGGCCTGCAGCTCATCCAGGGCCAACCTGAAAAGGGGCATCAAGATTTCAGCTCAACATTCAACATGGTCATCCCCTCTAGGCTGGTCAAAGAACTCCATGACCTGGGGATCAGCCCCTCTCTCTGCAACTGGACTTTGGACATCCTAACCAACAGACCCCAGTGTGTCAGGTTAGAGAACATCACCTCTTCCACTCTGATCCTGAACACTGGTGTTCCACAAGACTGTATGCTGAGTCCCCTCCTGTACTCCCTCTTCACCCACGACTGCGTTCCTGTACACAGTTCCAACACCATCATCAAGTCAGCCTACAGGGTAGAGGTCAAGCGTCTGGCGGTATCGTGCGCTGACAACAATCTGGCCCTCAACACAAAAAGAAACCCAAGGAGGTCATTGTGGATTACAGGAAGTCTAAAGGCTGCAGCATCACCCCAGTTCTCATCGATGGCACTGAGGTGGAGCGAGTCCAGCTTCAAATTCCTGGGTGTCCACATCTCAGAGGACCTCTCCTGGACTCTCAACACCTCAGCCATGGTCAAAAAGGCACAGCAGCACCTGTACTTTTCGAGGAGGCTAAAGAAAACCTGTCTGTCCACCAAGATCCTTGTGAAAAATCAAGAGCATTCTGACAAATTGCGCCACAGTGTGGTTTAGCAACCGGTCCATAGCTGACCGGAACAGGCGGTGAAAACCGCCCAGCACATTAGTGGAGCCTTGCCTGCCATCGCAGACCTCCAGCGGAAGCAGTCCCTGCACAGGGCGCACAGGATCATCAGGGACCCTCCAGTTTGTCACATCCAGGCCACAAACTGTTTGCCTTCCTACCATCAGGTAGGCGGTACAGCTCTCTTCGATCCCGCACCAGCAGGCTCAGGAACAGTTTCTTTCCATCTACTGTGACCCTGCTGAACTCTGTGACCCATCACTTACCATACCCCCCCCCCACCTTTCAAGGACCTTGTTGCACTACTCCCTTGTACTACTCTGACACTGCCTTGCTATGCCTGATAATGGATGTTTTCAGTGGTTACAGGTACGTGTCTACCTCGGGAACCTCACTGCTGCTATCCCTGCATTTCAGTGGCACATGCACCTCTTTGCACATTTAGAACTGCCATGGTGCCTGCATTTTTACACTTGTTACACACGCATGTCTACCTCGGGACCTCACTGGTGCACATGCTACCTTAATACATCACTCCTTCCTTTGCCTCGTTTGCACATCTTGAATGCTATTTTGAAATTGCCATTTGTACCCGAACAACTATTATCCCACTTGTAACATCCACTACACTTAATACTATTATCCCACTTGTAACATCCACTCCACTTAATACTATTATCCCACTTGTAACATCCACTACACTAAATACTATTATCCCACTTGTAACATCCACTACACTTAATACTTGTAACATCCACTACACTTAATACTTGTAACATTTCTGCCCTCCTCTATTTGCCTTATTGCACATTTAGTGTTGCTCATCTACACATTCCACTGGTATTATACATATACCTAATACTTGTAAATACTTGTACATTTCCTGCCCTCCTCTATTTGCACTTCTGTTTAGATGCTAACTGCATTTCATTGTACTGTACTTGTACTGTTCAATGACAATAAAGTTGAATCTAATCAAATCCATCGCCATCATCATCATAACCATCATCATCATAACCATCCTCATCATCACCTTTATCATCATCACCACCATCATCACCACCATTATCACCATAATCATATCACACACTAGACAATCTTAGAATAAACACATCACACAAACACACACAACACACCATACTTAAAATACATACATCACACAAACACACATTATACTAAAATACACACACATCACATAAAACATTGAAAAGAACAGCCCTCCGCTATCCTGACATCATATGACGCCTGTCTGCATGAGTAGGCCCGATGCGTTAGTGTGCGCAGGCATGCCAGTATTTGTGCGCGTGTGAGAGTGAGAGAGTAAGAGAGATGGGGTACTGACTGGTTTTCCCCGGTCTGGGTCGCTGGAGAAGCCGCTGTGCTGTAAGTAGATCCTCGGTCTTCACCGCCTGGAGGAGCTCCTGGTCTTTACCCATCCTCTCTCGACCGCTATCTTGTCTCTATCCCGCTATCCCCTCCTCTCTCTCCTTCTCTGTCTCCCCCTCGACGTTAATCCTTCCTGTCCATCCCTCTGTCAGTCAGCGGGCCACAGCTGTAGATGTTTCAGGGGTTGGGTTGTTCCGAGGCGGCTACTGTTCAGAACAGCTCCCCGCTCTCTGAATACCGACCGTCTACTCTCGTTATAACCGCACCTTCTCGACTTTATCCCTCCCGCCTGCCCTCTGTCCGCACCCGCGGACTCCCCACAGTAGATAGGTTAAGAGTGCGAGACGCACCGTATTCCAACAGATTTTCCGTGCGCCGATTTCACAGAGCTGTGTGCGTGCTGTGCGTGCATGTGACAGGAGCGCAGGAGACACCCCTCCTCCCACTTCCCGCCGGTAAATTCCGCTGGAATCAAAGCATGAACTGCTCCGTCATCAAAACGAATACAACGCATATATTTTAATGTCACCGTCAGCTCGTGCCAGAAACACGGCTATTACATAAACAACAAGAGCCAGCTGTGCGCGCGCCACGCCAGTTGTAATCAGTCCCTTGTCCTGGCTGATGTGGGGACTGGGCAGTGATGGTTGAACCGAACGAAGCGCGCACACGCATGTGTCCGTCTGTTTCCAGTTTTTACCGGTCGCGAGGGGTTGAACGAGATTGCGAAGTTAAAAGGCTCGGCCGAGTGTAGGCCCCGGGAGCGCGCGTGCTACTACGGGACAGGAGAGCATCATCCTGAGTAGGCCAAGCAATGTGTGTGTGTGTGTGTGTGTGTGTGTACCAAAAGGGGGCAGTCAAATTTAGAGCAACTGAACTGACACAGAAACAGATCTCATGATAGGAGAATATTTTAATTGTATCTTTCTAATGAATAACCAGTAATAGGCTTTATGCACTGGTGGGCTGGGTTACTAAAACCTCATTGTTTTAGAGAAAACAGTGAAGGTAAAATTTGTTTAGACAGTTACACTACAACAACAGCTAGTACCATGATGAGTAGAAATCCACAATACCAGGAAGACTACAGGGTTATGATGAGTAGAAATCCACAATACCAGGAAGACTACAGGGTTATGATGAATAGAAATCCACAATACCAGGAAGACTACAGGGTTATGATGAGTAGAAATCCACAATACCAGGAAGACTACAGGGTTATGATGAATAGAAATCCACAATACCAGGAAGACTACAGGGTTATGATGAATAGAAATCCACAATACCAGGAAGACTACAGGGTTATGATGAGTAGAAATCCACAATACCAGGAAGACTACAGGGTTATGATGAGTAGAAATCCACAATACCAGGAAGACTACAGGGTTATGATGAGTAGAGGTCCACAATACCAGGAAGACTACAGGGTCATGATGAATAGAAATCCACAATACCAGGAAGACTACAGGGTCATGATGAATAGAAATCCACAATACCAGGAAGACTACAGGGTTGTGATGAGTAGAAATCCACAATACCAGGAAGACTACAGGGTTATGATGAGTAGAAATCCACAATACCAGGAAGACTACAGGGTTATGATGAGTAGAAATCCACAATGCCAGGAAGACTACAGGGTCATGATGAGTAGAAATCCACAATACCAGGAAGACTAGGTCTTACGCTGCTATACTATTCTGCTGTGCTGGGCGATTGGGTCAGTTCTCCTTCCCCACAAAGTTCATCTTCTCCACTATAAATCGTTGTTGATATGATGAATACATTTTCTGAATTTTCCCAGTCTTCTCCCGTTTTAAACTTTAGGAGGACATAAGGTCCTGGTCCACACCTGCGGAGTACCTGGTTTGGGGGGCCCGTTGCTGTCCCTGTCCTTGTCCATCTGGTCATACTTCTGACCTAGTCTAATTTTAAATAGACTCTGGATTTAGCCCAGAGACATTTATTAATTATTCCAATTGGACTCTTAATATCTCACCTGGCACAGCCAGAAGAGGACTGGTCACCGCTCTGAGCCTGGGTCCTCTCTAGGTTTCTTCCTATAATTCGGCCTTCTTAGGGAGTTTTTCCTAGCCACTGAAATTCAATACAACTGTTGTTTGCTCCTTGGGGGGGACAGGAAGTCTACAGGGTTATGATGAGTAGAGGTCCATAAAACCAGGAAGTCTACAGGGTTATTGGCTCTGACTGAAATCAAAGGCAATGCTACCACACATGCAGAGATCCTATTAATGGAAAATGCTTTTTAAAAGCTGTGGTGCTTGTTAATGTTTTGACCGATGACCATGTCATCCCCTGATGAAAGCTGTAGTGCTCTAGATGGCTTGTTACTGCTTTGACCGATGACCATATATTCCCCTGATGGGAATGGATCCTGCCAAGCCTTCAGTCACTTGACAGTTCTGCTTTGTCACTGTTAATTATTTTATTTATTTGTTTTATTTGATTTCCACTTTGTACACAATTCCAAATATCTGAATGTGCACAAAACACAAAACAATCATTTTCAATAAACAAAGTAAATGCATGATTAGCAATCACAACAAAGTAGAGTTCAAAACATGTACACAGTTATTTTCCTGGAACACCTAGTACTCTAAGTTCTACAGCTCTACCATGAGTCTACAAGAGCTTAACATTGAGTTCTAGAACAGAGCTATGAGTTCTACTGGGGTTTAGTTACAGTTCTTGTTTTGACTCTTTGGCCTTTTTCGCTTCTTTGGCTTCCATAGCTTTCTGCTCTTCAATGTACTTCTTCCGATCCTTCTCTTCCTGGAGACAGAAACGGAAAAAGGCAGAAAATGACATGGAAATAGAGCAAAAGAGAAAGACAGAGAATGACAGAGAGAGATAGAAATAGAGGAGAAAGTTCGATACGGAAAAATCAGGCACTGATTTCCTGATCTAAAGCACCTTCCCCGGCCTTACTGGCATATGTATTAAAAAGGTCAGAGATTAGAGGTGACTTCCCTGGCCTCACTGGCATACATTAAGAGACCACTGCACCTTTTTCTTTCCTTTCCAAAAAAGTCAAAAAGGAAGGTTTTGAGTGAGGAACAGAAGGGTAAAAGTTAGGAGACCACTACAAATTGGACGCTTTTGTTCCTCTCTCAAAACTTTCCTTTTTGACTTCTCTTAATGTTTTCTGGAAGTGTATGTATTAAAAAGGTTAGAGATCTGGAGTTAGAGGTCAGAGATTAGAGGTAACTTACCTGGACCCTCTCTTTCTTTGCTCTCTTCATCTCTTTCTCTACAAACTGAACCAGATTATTCAGGGTCCTCCTACCAGAGTAGGCCACCACCTGAGGACCCCAGAGACAGTTCAACATCTCGGTGTGAGTGTGTCTGTGTGTGTGTGTATTATAAGTGGGTGTTTGTGGGTGGGTGTATAATGTTTGTGTCTGTCTCAGTGTATGTAATGTGTGTGTGTGAGTGTGTGTGGTGTGTGTGTGAATGTGTGTGTGAGTGTGTGTGTGTGTGTGTGTGTGTGTGTGTGTGGTGTGTGTGTGGTGTGTGTGTGTGTGGTGTGTGTGTGTTTGTGTGTGTGTGTGTGTGGTGTGTGTGTTTGTGTACCCTCTCTGCATGCAGCGCGGGGAAGAGACGCAGGGTGGGGTACCGTTCCCTCATCGACAGGTTAATATCATTGGCTGAGGCGTCGATGCGAGCAATTACAATTTCCTGTCTGTCCAGGAAGTGCTGGGCTAGCTCCTCCCACAATGGGAACAGAGAACGACTTTCTGCACTGTAGGGCAGATCTTCACACAGACACACACAGACACACACACACACAGACACAGACACACACAGACACACACACACACAGACACACACACACACACACACATTAGAAATTCAATCGCCTACGAGATGATGATGATAATGATGCTAATTGTGTTAAAATGTCAGTATATCTAAAAAATACAATTACTGAACATTATTGAAAACAAAAGGTATATTATATTATATTATTTTATAGTAATACAATTGCAATAATTTTTTGGGGGGAAAATATCCAAATTATGGACAGCTCTGTTTCTGGTACCTTACAAGGAAAACAGCACTAAGCCTTTTTTCAGGCACTAAACAGTGTCAACTGTAACTCACAGCCCAATCAACCTTCGTCCTGTTCCTTTATATTACAAAATGCATTCAGGTGAAGAGTGGCTACAGAATATCTGTTTGTGTGTTTGTGTGTGTGTGTGTTAATGCGTGTGAACATGATGAAGACAGTCTTGTCGGGGTTAAAGGCCAGTCTTACAGAACATGATGAAGACAGTCTTGTCGGGGTTAAAGGCCAGTCTTACAGAACATGATGAAGACAGTCTTGTCGGGGTTAAAGGCCAGTCTTACAGAACATGATGAAGACAGTCTTGTCGGGGTTAAAGGCCAGTCTTACAGAACATGATGAAGACAGTCTTGTCGGGGTTAAAGGCCAGTCTTACAGAACATGATGAAGACAGTCTTGTCGGGGTTAAAGGCCAGTCTTACAGAACATGATGAAGACAGTCTTGTCGGGGTTAAAGGCCACTCTTTCCAGCGTTTGTCCCACCAGCTGTTTCACAGGCTTCAGATCCCAGTCTGCTGGTTCCACCTCACTCTGCATCTTTGGCTGACCAACACACACACACACCATCCCATTTAAAAGGTATTTTACTCAATTAGGTAGTTAGGATTAGAATTGAAATTAAGGGTAAGAAGTTATGGCAGGGTTGAAGGTAAATAACAGGGTTTGTTGTACCTGTGCTTTTCCCTCCAGGTAGCTCTGGCAGAAGGCTGTGATGGTGGGCATGTCCAGCGTCTCAGAAGGCAAGTGATAGGTTACATGACTGGTTAGGTTGACCAATCGCACCATTGGAGCCTCTGTCTCTCTTACACGGAAGTATTCCAACATTCTACCATTCCTTGGCTCATCAACATCTACCATCACAAACAACACCTGCAATAATATTGTTAGTGTCAGTGCGTGTGAGTGTGAGTGTGTGTGTTATAGAGGAAAGAGAGAACGGGAGAGAGGAGAGAGAAGACAGGACTTTCAAGGAAGACAGAATTATTTGAGTGTGTATGTACTCAGTGTGTTCTAGTAGAGCTGCTGTAGTTCCTACCTGCCCCCTATAGATGGCAGCAGCAGCCTGGAAAGCAGAGTGGACTGTTGGAAATCCTTCATCAGTCTTGTTGACAAACAGGATGGCGTGATTTACCACAGTGGAGGAGAGGATACGACTTGCTGTCTGATGGAGGCATGAGGGGGAGGTCATGGAAACAGATGGGAAGGTCTTAGATAATGACATGTTACCACTAAACAAAACAGGAGACATTTGCGAGTGAGTAGACAAATCTCCATATGTCACATGTGTGTGATGTTATTTTCTTCTAATAAGTGTCTTGATATCAACAACACTAAACATTGATGAGTATTTTCTGATGTAATGTAAGTTGGGGTTAGGGGTTAAAGGTTAAGGGTTAGTGTAACCGAAATATAAATACAATTTAGATAAAGAAAATGTAACATGTATGCGTATGTGTTTGTGTAAATGTGAGTATCTCTGTGTGCATGTTTGTGTACCTGTCCATTATATTCAGTTACCAACTCCAGCTGATAAACACTGATGAAGGAGATGAGATCCTCTTTAGATGTCTGACTGGTCACTTCGAAAACCTGGACTACTTCTGACTACATAGAAACATACGTCATTCCCAGTACCTACTGACACAAACACACACATCACACTCCAAGTACCTACTGACACAAACACACACATCACACTCCCAGTACCTACTGACACAAACACACACATCACACTCCCAGTACCTACTGACACAAACACAAACATCACAGTCCCAATACCTACTGACACAAACACACACGTCACACTCCCAGTACCTACTGACACAAACACACACATCACACTCTCAGTACCTACTGACACAAACACACACGTCACACTCCCAGTACCTACTGACACAAACACACACATCACACTCTCAGTACCTACTGACACAAACACACACAACACACTCCCAATACCTACTGACACAGACACACACAACACACTCCTAATACCTACTGACACAAACACACACAACACACTCCCAATACCTACTGACACAAACACACACATCATTCCCAATACCTACTGACACAAACACACACAACACTTTTCCTCTCCATTTTAAGAAAATACAGCTCTGGAAAAAATTAAGAGATCACTGCAACTTTTTCTTTCCTTTCCAAAAAAGTTGAAAAGGACGTTTTTGAGTGAGGAACAGAAGGGTTAAAATTAAGAGACCACTGCAAATTAAAACGCTTCTGTTCCTCACTCAAAAAAAAGGTTTAAGGGAAAAAAAGATAAAGGAGCAGTGGTCTCTTAATTTTTTCCAGAGCTATACAGTACATACATTCACCTAAAGGATTATTAGGAACACCATACCAATACTGTGTTTGACCCCCTTTTGCCTTCAGAACTGCCTTAATTCTACGTGGCATTGATTCAACAAAGTGCTGAAAGCATTCTTTAGAAATGTTGGCCCATATTGATAAGATAGCATCTTGCAGTTGATGGAGATTTGTGGGATGCACATCCAGGGCACGAAGCTCCCGTTCCACCACATCCCAAAGATGCTCTGTTGGGTTGAGATCTGGTGACTGTGGGGGCCATTTCAGTACAGTGAACTCATTGTCATGTTCAAGAAACCAATTTGAAGTGATTCAAGCTTTGTGACATGGTGCATTATCCTGCTGGAAATAGCCATCAGAGGATGGGTACATGGTGGTTATAAAGGGATGGACATTGTCAGAAACAATGCTCAGGTAGGCCGTGGCATTTAAACGATGCCCAATTGGCACTAAGGGGCCTAAAGTGTGCCAAGAAAACTTCCCCCACACCATTACACCACCACCACCAGCCTGCACAAGGCATGATGGATCCATGTTCTCATTCTGTTTACGCCAAATTCTGACTCTACCATCTGAATGTCTCAACAGAAATCGAGACTCATCAGACCAGGCAACATTCTTCCAGTCTTCAACTGTCCAATTTTGGTAAGCTTGTGCAAATTGTAGCCTCTTTTCCCTATTTGTAGTGGAGATGAGTGGTACCCAGTGGGGTCTTCTGCTGTTGTAGCCCATCCGCCTCAAGGTTGTGCGTGTTGTGGCTTCACAAATGCTTTGCTGCATACCTCGGTTGTAACGAGTGGTTATTTCAGTCAAAGTTGCTCTTCTATCAGCTTGAATCAGTCGGCCCATTCTCTTCTGACCTCTAGCATCAACAAGGCATTTTCGCCCACAGGACTGCCGCATACTAGATGTTTTCCCCTTTTCACACCATTCTTTGTAAACCCTAGAAATGGTTGTGCGTGAGAATCCCAGTAACTGAGCAGATTGTGAAATACTCAGACCGGCCCGCCTGGCACCAACAATCATGCCACGCTTAAAATAGCTTAAATCACCTTTCTTTCCCATTCTGACATTCAGTTTGGAGTTCAGGAGATTGTCTTGACCAGGACCACACCCCTAAATGCATTGAAGCAACTGCCATGTGATTGGTTGATTAGATAATTGCATTAATGAGAAACTGAACAGGTGTTCCTAATAATCCTTTAGGATTATTAAATAATTAATTTGCAAAATCGGCAGTGTATCAAATATCAGGACTTTTGTAATCATGTATACAGTATTCATGAATAGTAGGATTAACTAAAGTTAATCAGAACCTGATTGTTGACATACATGTGACTGATATATTTCATGATATTATAGACTGGAGAATGAAGGGGCAAGTTTGTCATGACATTACAGAGTGGGGACTGAAGGGGCAGGAATGTCATAAAGTTACAGACTGGGGTCTGAAGGCAAAGTGTGTCATGACATTACAGTCTAGGGACTGAAGGGACAGGTATGTCATGACATTGCAGACTGGGGACCGAAGGGGCAGGTATGTCATGACATTGCAGACTGGGGACCGAAGGGGCAGGTATGTCATGACATTACATACTGGGGACTGATGGGGCAGGTATGTCATGACATAACAGGCTAGGGACTGAAGGGGACATGACATTACATACTGGGGACCGAAGGGGCAGGTATGTCATGACATTGCAGACTGGGGACCGAAGGGGCAGGTATGTCATGACATTGCAGACTGGGGACCGAAGGGGCAGGTATGTCATGACATTACATACTGGGGACTGATGGGGCAGGTATGTCATGACATAACAGGCTAGGGACTGAAGGGGACATGACATTACATACTGGGGACCGAAGGGGCAGGTATGTCATGACATTGCAGACTGGGGACCGAAGGGGCAGGTATGTCATGACATTGCAGACTGGGGACCGAAGGGGCAGGTATGTCATGACATTACATACTGGGGACTGATGGGGCAGGTATGTCATGACATAACAGGCTAGGGACTGAAGGGGACATGACATTACATACTGGGGACTGATGGGGCAGGTATGTCATGACATAACAGGCTAGGGACTGAAGGGGACATGACATAACAGGCTAGGGACTGATGGGGCAGGTATGTCATGACATAATAGGCTAGGGACTGAAGGGGACATGACATAACAGGCTAGGGACTGATGGGGCAGGTATGATGAGATTGCATATTAAAATGTCTGTCTCTACCTCGCCAACACATTAGAATATCTGTCTGTTCAATTTAAGACTGACCTGTCGAAGTAGCAGCACTGAGTCATGTATGATGTCATACTTCCCGAAAACATTTTGGTTCTGCGTTACGGAGAAGGAGAGGTCAGGGAGGTCACAGGCTGCCGCATAGAACAGCTTCACATAACCCTGCTCCACGTCCTGTACACACAGACACCATGGAGTTATACACACACACAAATTACACACACACACACACACCATGGAGTTGCACACACACACACACACCATGGAGTTGCACACACACACACACACCATGGAGTTGCACACACACACACACCATGGAGTTGCACACACACACACACACCATGAAGTTACACATGCACCATGGAGTTACACACACACCATGAAGTTACACACGCACCATGGAGTTACACACACCATGGAGTTACACACACATCATGAAGTTACACACACCATGGAGTTACACGCACCATGGAGTTACGCACATTTCAGGAACAACAAGTACTATAGACCAAAAAGGAAGTGCCATCACCTTAAACAGTCCCAAAACCACAAGCTCCTCTGAGGCCACAAAGCGATCGGATTGGTCCAGGTCAGCGATGATGTCAGCACTAGGCCCTGCCCTCCTCTTCAGCCATGTCACGATGGAAGCTGAACTCTGGAAAACTGGCTCACAGAGATATGAAGGAGTGTGTGTGATCTTATTTAACTATACTTGTAAGGACCAGATATCCCCAACTAGGGTATTGAAATAGATATTACCTTGTGGGGACATTTTGTCAGTCTCCGTAAGAAAAAATATACACACTTGAGGGGAACGCATTCCCCAGCCAACAACCAACATTGTTCTTACAGGAGCCAAACTTGTCACAAATGGCCACTAGAGCACGTCATGACAATGTAGCCCACTTGAACCTCAAAGTCAAAGTATTTTCTTTATCAAATGCACCGAATTGGTCATTATGACCAATAAAATCCTTGTGACATGACACAATGGAATCTACTCAGTAAGAATTAAGAATTACATTAAATGTTAAAAGTAAAATTATAGCAAAAAATATACATAACAATGTGAACTAGCAGCACTTTTAAAGAGTGTAGAATGGGGAATATGAACAAAATGGGTATGTATTATAAATATTCTAAATATATAAGTGTAATATTCCTATAAAATATTCTAAAGTACAGTGAATGTACATGTACAAGGTATCAGAGCATTTGGAATGTTCATGTGTGATCAGTATAATCATGGATCTGTGCTGCTGGTTGAGAAGCCTTATGGCCTCAGGAAGAAAACTGTTTGTGAGTCTGGAAGTGCATGCTCCGATGCTCCGGTTATGGCTACCAAACGAAGGCAGTGTGAACAGACCAAAGCCTGGGTGGCTGTAATCTTTTATGATGTTCTGTGCTTTCCTAGGGCATCGTGTGTGACAGATGCCTTGCACGAAGGGAAGATGGCAGCCGATTATGCGACCTCCACCTGTCCACCATGGGCAGTGTTGGTACTTATAAACCATCTACCAGGGAGAGTTTATACTAATACACCATCTACCAGGGGCAATGTTGATACTAATACACCATCTACCAGGGGCAATGTTGATACTAATAAACCATCTACCAGGGGGGTTTATTCTAATACACCATCTACCAGGGATAGTTTATATTAATACACCATCTACCAGGGAGAGTTTATACTAATATACCATCTACCAGGGGGGTTTATTCTAATACACCATCTACCAGGGATAGTTTATATTAATACACCATCTACCAGGGAGAGTTTATACTAATATACCATCTACCAGGGGGGTTTATTCTAATACACCATCTACCAGGGGCAATGTTGATACTAATACACCATCTACCAGGGGGGTTTATTCTAATACACCATCTACCAGGGGGGTTTATACTAATATACCATCTACCAGGGGGGTTTATACTAATGTACCATCTACCAGGGGGGTTTATACTAATATACCATCTACCAGGGGGGTTTATACTAATATACCATCTACCAGGGGGGTTTATACTAATACACCATCTACCAGGGGGGTTTATACTAATAAACCATCTACCAGGGGGGTTTATACTAATATACCATCTACCAGGGGGGTTTATACTAATATACCATCTACCAGGGGGGTTTATTCTAATACACCATCTACCAGGGGGGTTTATACTAATATACCATCTACCAGGGGGGTTTATACTAATATACCATCTACCAGGGGGGTTTATACTAATATACCATCTACCAGGGGGGTTTATACTAATACACCATCTACCAGGGGGGTTTATACTAATAAACCATCTACCAGGGGGGTTTATACTAATATACCATCTACCAGGGGGGTTTATTCTAATACACCATCTACCAGGGGGGTTTATACTAATATACCATCTACCAGGGGGGTTTATACTAATATACCATCTACCAGGGGGGTTTATTCTAATATACCATCTACCAGCGGGGTTTATACTAATATACCATCTACCAGGGGGGTTTATACTAATACACCATCTACCACGGGGGTTTATACTAATATACCATCTACCAGGGGGGTTTATACTAATATACCATCTACCAGGGGGGTTTATACTAATACACCATCTACCAGGTGCAGTATTGATACTAATATACCATTTACCTGGACAATGTACAGGGTTGTATCTGTCTCCTGATTCGTAGAGTCGTAGAGGGGGTGGAGTTGTGGCATTCAACTCCTTTGCCAGTTTGGTTTCTTTGGAGACATCAACAACCCCCAGTTTCACGTCCAATCCAGTCAACTGCTCCACTGCTCCACGGAATAGTAAGTCCAATCGCTGAGAATCCCCAGAGAGAGGAGCAACTATATACACATACATACACGATTTACATACACAAATACAAACACACACACACAAGAGTTTTACTTAAACATGTCATGGAGGCATATCTGCCCTAAATGCAGAAGGATTTGTGATTGATTGACTCAATAAAGATGTTGCAGCTTCAAATGGGCTGAATGCTTTCTGAGAGGACCTTTGACCAAGGTTAGTACTTTCAGTATTCTAAGAATGAAGAGCACTTGTGATAGACTGGTTAGTAAAACGGTTATGTTAGGATTATTATTGACTTGTTCATAGACTGGTTAGTTGAATGGTTAGTTAAGGGTTATCATAGACTGGTTAGTTGAAGGATTAGGTTAGGATTATTATAGACTGGTTAGTAGAATTATTAAGATTAGGATTATTATTGACTGGTTCATAGACTGGTTAGTTGAATGGTTAGTTAAGGGTTATCATGGACTGGTTAGTTGAATGGTTAGTTAAGGGTTATCATGGACTGGTTAGTTGAATGGTTAGTTAAGGGTTATTATAGACTGGTTAGTTGAATGGTTAGTTAAGGGTTATTATAGACTGGTTAGTTGAAAGGTTAGTTAAGGGTTATTATAGACTGGTTAGTTCAATTGTTAGTTCACGGTTATTATAGACTGGTTGTTATTATAGACTGGTTAGTAGAACAGTTATGTGAGTGTTATTATGGACTGGTTAGTAGAAGAGTTAGGATTACTCACAGAAGTGGACCAGCAGCTGATTGTGTTGTTGAAGTGCTCTGTTAAAATGTTCTTTTGTCAATAACAGAACCCCGTTTAGTTCCGGAAGAACAGTAGAACCGTCTCTGTCACCATCAGAACGTGCGTGTGTTTCTTTGCTGACCGACCCACACACACTCAGACAGTAGCCAGCCAGAACGAGTAGCAGCAGTGTCTTCATGGTGAATCAGACAGAAACTGACTCTTCACAGACGACGGAGGAGGTGGGGAGGAGGGAGGTGTGGGGAGGAGTTAGGGGTGGGGAGGAGTGTTCTGAGAGGAATGTAAGGTAGGTCTGATAAGGAGTGTGTACTTTGTTTCCGTGGTTATGACCCTGGTCTGATTAAGTGTGAGTGTTCAGGCTGAGTTATATTAATGAAAGATTGGTTTATCACATTTGTTTCAATGTGGGCTGCATATCATTGCTTTTAAGTCCATATCATGCAGATACTGTTAAAACACACAGAGAGATTACAAATACACACAGATAAACCGAAGTCTTTCGCACACACACCCACACTCACCCGACCAAGGTGATATCTATGTATTAGCATCAGTGTTATCAGCCAGAGAGACTGCTGGGATACCAAGGTGACCCCAGCCCCACACACACGTTGCAATGCACAATGGGTACTGACACAGTTGGATTGACAAACAAAATATGAGTAGAATGCTCTTGACACCTCTTAACACAGAAATATCAGTAATTGAAGTCTTGTCTCCTCCAACCATAGAAATAAAATACTTAGAATGGTCAGCACCTCTAATCATAGAAATATAATGACTAGACTAGGCGTCGTTAGCCCTGGGCATCCGGGGCTATAGCCCCGAATCTTTTATGAATAGCCCCGGATCTTTTATGAATAGCCCCAGATCTCAAATGGAACAATAATAATAAAAATATGACCGTGCATTATGACAATGAGGACGTGTAGCCCGCTAGCGTGTACATCGAACTTTTCCACATGTACATTCAAAACCCTGTACTTCCTGTCTGGGGGGGGCGGGAGGGGGGGCTAAGCCCCGAATGCATTGTGATCCTAGCGACGCCTCTGCCTCTAACTAAATACAATTTATAAACAATTGACAATTTTGTACCTGTGGGTGATTGTTTATCAGACTGTTAGTCAGTGAAGCTCAGCTGTGTTCATAAAGGGAACTCAGCAGTCTCTACACCAGCTTGTTTGCAAATGAGAAGGATTAATTAGTTAACCAGATAACTTTGATGTACTAGGATCAATTAGTTAGCTAACTTTTAAATAGTGGGATAAATTAGTTAGCCAGATAACTTTGATATAACACAATTAGGGTGCTATACTACTCCACTGTTGGCTAGACTTTTAAGCAAACCAGGGTGGTGCTTCTTCGTCTTATATGCGGTGTGCAGTATAATGTTGCCTAGTTACTAGGGTGACCACAGGAAAGGGTTTTGTTCCTCTCACCACCAGCAGATGGAGGCCGACACAAGAGGACCGAACAGATGAAACAGATTGAATGAGTCTCTTACCAAAACCACTACTATGTTGTGGTAGCCAACATTTCCTGACTATCCTCCCTGTTTGCAAGTTGCATAGTGATGAGCACAATAGGAGGTTGGATCAATGCGGTTATTCCATTATGACACAACATGTCCAATCAACGGCAGGAATATTTAAATATTATCATGCAACTAGAACTCTACAATTAGGACAACTTAGCAGTTTTAATAATGTTTGAAAAGTGTATTTAATAAAGAATTTAAGGTTCAGGAAGTTCTAAGTTTCAAGGTTTATTCGTCAAGTGCACCAAACAACACAGCATCATCCTGCACAATGAAATTATTGTGACATGGCACCAGACAACTATGTAGTGAGAATTAAGAAGAGTATATAAGCAATTAAGAAGAGTATATAAGCAAAAATATATCTAGACAGAAAATAATAAAATAAAGCAACAATATACATAACACTACACCAGCAGCAGTTTAAGAAAGAGTACTGTAATCTAGCAGCAATCTGGGTAGTGTTATTGATATAGCAGCAATCTGGGTAGTATTACTGATATTGCAGCCATCTGGGTAGTATTATTGAACATTTAGATCTGGCAAGTATGGCAGTAATATACACAAGTGTGAACTAGCAGAAATTGGCAGAGTTATTGAATATTACATAGTCAAGTCAAGTCATATTTATTTATAAAGCACATTTAAAACCAACTTATATCGACCAAGGTGCTGTACAGTCAAAACATATAGCCAACTAAACATATTTATAGGACATGACAAACATAAACAGAACTTCCTACCCATTTACATTTACATTTACATATACATTTACATATACTGTACACATACATACACATATACATTTACATATACATTTACATATACTGTACACATACATACACATATACATTTACATATGCATATACATTTACATATACATATACATATACATTTACATATACTGTACACATACATACACATATACATTTACATATACATATACATATATACATATACATATACATTTACATATACTGTACACATACATACACATATACATTTACATATGCATATACATTTACATATACTGTACACATACATACACATATACATTTACATTTACATTTACATATACATTTACATATATATACATATAAATATACATATACATTTACATATACATATACATTTACATATACTGTACACATACATACACATATACATTTACATATGCATATACATTTACATATACATATATATACATATAAATATACATATACATTTACATATACATATACATTTACATATACATATATACATATACATATATACATATACATTTACATATACATATATACATATACATATACATTTACATATACATATATACATATATACATATACATTTACATAAGAGAGCAATTAGCTTATGAACAGAAATGGGCAAAGGTACATCAAAATGTATTTTAAAATAAGATACCAAATACGTGAATTTAAATGTATAGAAACAAAATACTGTATATTTGTATTTTAAAACACTTTTACAAGAAAGCATGAAATCACTTTGCAAACCTTCTGACACTAACTCAGTTGATTCCATCTATCGGTCTATTTGATTCATCCCTTCAACCAGTACATTGACTCAGTTGATTCCATCTATCGGTCTATTTGATTCATCCCTTCACCAGTACACTGACTCAGTTGATTCCATCTATCAGTCTATTTGATTCATCCCTTCACCAGTACACTGACTCAGTTGATTAAGAAGACAATGTTTGATATCAACAGCTTTTTTACTTTAACAGATGAAGGTTAAAGTAACTAACAGCTTAATGTTTAGCGAACAGTTTGCTAATGACTCATAATTGGATCCTAGCATAGCATAGCATAGCATCATCTTCCGCTTATCCGGGGCCGGGTCGCGGGGGCAGCAATCTAAGCAGGGATGCCCAGACTTCCCTCTCCCCAGACACTTCCTCCAGCTCTTCCGGGGGGACACCGAGGCGTTCCCAGGCCAGCCGGGAGACATAGTCCCTCCAGCGTGTCCTAGGTCTTCCCCGGGGTCTCTTCCCGGTGGGACGGGACCGGAACACCTTCCCAGGAAGGCGTTCCGGAGGCATCCGAAACAGATGCCCAAGCCACCTCAGCTGACCCCTCTCGATGTGGAGGAGCAGCGGCTCTACTCTGAGCTCCTCCCGGGTGACCGAGCTTCTCACCCTATCTCTAAGGGATCGCCCAGCCACCCTGCGGAGAAAGCTCATTTCGGCCGCCTGTATCCGGGATCTTGTCCTTTCGGTCATGACCCAAAGCTCATGACCATAGGTGAGAGTAGGAACGTAGATTGCCCGGTAAATCGAGAGCTTCGCCTTGCGGCTCAGCTCTTTCTTCACCACGACAGACCGATACATCGACCGCATTACTGCAGAAGCTGCACCGATCCGTCTGTCAATCTCCCGTTCCATCCTTCCCTCACTCGTGAACAGGACCCCTAGATACTTAAACTCCTCCACTTGAGGCAGGCACTCTCCACCAACCTGAAGTGGGCAAGCCACCCTTTTCCGACTGAGGACCATGGTCTCGGATTTGGAGGTACTGATTTTCATCCCCACCGCTTCACACTCGGCTGCAAACCGTCCAAGTGCATGCTGAAGGTCCTGGCTTGAAGGGGCCAACACGACAACATCATCCGCAAAGAGCAGAGACGAAATCGTGTGGTCCCCAAACCTGACACCCTCCGGCCCCTGGCTGCGCCTAGAAATTCTGTCCATAAAAATTACGAACAGAACCGGTGACAAAGGGCAGCCCTGCCGGAGTCCAACATGCACAGGGAACAAGTCTGACTTACTGCCGGCAATGCGGACCAAGCTCCTGCTTCGGTCGTACAGGGACCTGACAGCCCTTAGCAAAGGACCCAGGACCCCATATTCCCGAAGCACTCTCCACAGGATGCCGCGAGGGACACAGTCGAATGCCTTCTCCAAATCCACAAAACACATTTGGACTGGTTGGGCAAACTCCCATGAACCCTCCATCACCCTGTAGAGGGTATAGAGCTGGTCCAGTGTTCCACGGCCTGGACGAAAACCACACTGTTCCTCCTGAATCCGAGGTTCTACTATCGGCCGTATTCTCCTCTCCAGAACCCTGGCATAGACTTTCCCGGGGAGGCTGAGAAGTGTGATCCCCCTATAGTTGGAACACACCCTCCGGTCCCCCTTCTTATAAAGAGGGACCACCACCCCGGTCTGCCATCCCAGAGGCACTGTCCCCGACTGCCACGCGATGTTGCACAGGCGTGTCAGCCAAGACAGCCCCACAACATCCAGAGACTTGAGGTACTCAGGGCGGATCTTATCCACCCCCGGTGCCTTGCCACCAAGGAGTTTCTTAACCACCTCGGTGACTTCAGCCCGGGTGATGGACGAGTCCACCTCTGAGCCCTCATCCTCTGCTTACTCAATGGAAGACGTGACGGCGGGATTGAGGAGATCCTCGAAGTACTCCTTCCACCGCCCGACGACATCCCCAGTTGAGGTCAACAGCTGCCCACCTCTACTGTAAACAGCGTTGGTAGGGCACTGTTTCCCTCTCCTGAGGCGCCGGATGGTTTGCCAGAATCTCTTCGAGGCCAGCCGATAGTCCTTCTCCATGGCCTCACCGAACTCCTCCCAGGCCCGAGTTTTTGCCTCCACAACCACCCGGGCTGCAGTCCGCTTGGCCTGTCGGTACCCGTCAGCTGCCTCTGGAGTCCCATAAGCCAACCAGGCCTGATAGGACTCCTTCTTCAGCTTGACAGCATCCCTTACTTCCGGTGTCCACCACCGGGTTCGGGGATTGCCGCCTCGACAGGCACCGGAGACCTTACGGCCACAGCTCCGAGCGGCCGCTTCGACAATGGCGGTGGAGAACATGGTCCACTCGGACTCAATATCTCCAGCCTCCCTCGGGATCCAGTCAAAGCTCTGCCGGAGGTGGGAGTTAAAGATCTCTCTGACAGGAGACTCGGCCAGACGTTCCCAGCAGACCCTTACAGTACGCTTGGGCCTGCCGAGTCTGTCCAGCTTCCTCCCCCGCCATCGGATCCAACTCACAACCAGGTGGTGATCAGTTGACAGCTCCGCCCCTCTCTTCACCCGAGTGTCCAAGACATGTGGCCGCTGGTCAGATGAAACGACAACAAAGTCGATCATCGACCTGCGGCCTAGGGTGTCCTGGTGCCACGTGCACTGATGGACACCCTTATGCTTGAACATGGTGTTCGTAATGGACAAACTGTGACTAGCACAGAAGTCCAATAACTGAACACCGCTCGGGTTCAGATCAGGGGGGCCGTTCCTCCCAATCACGCCCCTCCAGGTGTCACTGTCGTTGCCCACGTGGGCGTTGAAGTCCCCCAGTAGAACGATAGAGTCCCCAGTCGGAGCACTTTCCAGCACCCCTCCCAGAGACTCCAAGAAGGTCGGGTACTCTGCACTGCCGTTCGGCCCGTAGGCACAAACAACAGTGAGAGACCTATCCCCGACCCGTAGGCGCAGGGAAACGACCCTCTCGTTCACCGGGGTAAACTCCAACACATGGCGGCAGAGTTGGGGAGCTATAAGCAAACCCACACCAGCCCGCCGCCTCTCACCATGGGCAACTCCAGAGTGGTGAAGAGTCCATCCTCTCTCAAGGAGTGTGGTTCCACACTGGATCCTAATTATTTAATTGATGTCTTGTAATGAAGGGCCGACATTGCATCAGCACCACTGACTCAATGACAAACAAGTAATTCATAAGATGACAACTGGGGCACTTATATTCATAGCAACTAGTTTCTTAGTAATTAATAATTACATTGTTAATCAGAAATAATAAATAATAATATTAAATAATAATAAATGATTTGTCAAGCAGTCATTCATGCAATGGAATGCAAAATCATGATCCTACTAAACATCTATTTCAATTAGGGTACAATCATTTAGCAATCAATTATTTATTTATCAATCATTGGACACCTATTTGGAAGTTGAAAACAAACATGTTAGCACTTATTAAATGATCAATATGTTTTAAATGTAACCAGAAACATAATCAGAAAGTAGCAACAGAACTAGTCAAGGAGTATTAACCCAATTCCAACCACTGAATCTATTGAGAGATGCAGAATACAGGTATAGAGGACACATACACATTAATAGTGTAGTAAGAACATTTACTTAAACTCCAGTAGAGAATACTACAATAGAGAATACTACAATAAAGAATACTACAATAGAGAATACTACAATAGAGAATACTACAATAGAGAATACTTCAATAGAGAATACTACAATAGAGAATACTTCAATAGAGAATACTACAATAGAGAATACTACAATAGAGAATACTACAATAGAGAATACTTCAATAGAGAATACTTCAATAGAGAATACTACAATAGAGAATACTACAATAGAGAATACTACAATAGAGAACACTACAATAGAGAATACTACAATAGAGAATACTTCAATAGAGAATACTACAATAGAGAATACTACAATAGAGAATACTACAATAGAGAATGCTTCAATAGAGAATACTACAATAGAGAATACTACAGACCAAGTATTCCAAAACAGTTCAAAAGTTCTACCAAAAACAGTCAAACTTACATGTGAGAGTGGGTGAGAGAGTAAGCATGTGACTGAGTGAGTGTGAGGGTGTGTGTGAGAGGGAGTGTATTGAATGATTGTGTGTGTGTGTGAGAGGGAGTGTATTGAATGATTGTGTGTGTATGAGAGAGGGAGTGTATTGAATGAGAGTGTGTGTGAGAGAGGGAGTGTATTGAATGAGAGTGTGTGTGTGAGAGAGGGAGTGTATTGAGAGAGTGTGTATGTGAGAGGGAGTGTACTGAATGAGAGTGTGTGTGTGTGTGTGAGAGAGGGAGTGTATTGAATGAGAGTGTGTGTGTGAGAGGGAGTGTATTGAATGAGAGTGTGTGTGTGAGAGAGGGAGTGTATTGAATGAGAGTATGTATGAGAGAGGGAGTGTATTGAATGAGAGTGTGTGTGAGAGAGGGAGTGTATTGAATTATTGTGTGTGTGTGTGAGAGGGAGTGTATTGAATGAGAGTGTGTGTATGAGAGAGGGAGTGTATTGAATGAGAGTGTGTGTGAGAGAGGGAGTGTATTGAATGAGAGTGTGTGTGTGAGAGGGAGTGTATTGAATGAGAGTGTGTGTGTGTGTATGAGAGAGGGAGTGTATTGAGAGAGTGTGTATGTGAGAGGGAGTGTACTGAATGAGAGTGTGTGTGTGAGAGGGAGTGTATTGAATGAGAGTGTGTGTGTGAGAGGGAGTGTATTGAATGAGAGTGTGTGTGTGTGAGAGGGAGTGTATTGAATGAGAGTATGTATGAGAGAGGGAGTGTATTGAGAGAGTGTGTGTGAGAGAGGGAGTGTATTGAATGAGAGTGTGTGTGTGTGAGAGAGGGAGTGTATTGAGAGAGTGTGTGTGAGAGAGGGAGTGTATTGAATGAGAGTGTGTGTGTGTGAGAGAGGGAGTGTATTGAGAGAGTGTGTGTGAGAGAGGGAGTGTATTGAATGAGAGTGTGTATGAGAGAGGGAGTGTATTGAATGAGAGTGTGTGTGTGTGTGTGAGAGAGGGAGTGTATTGAATGAGAGTGTGTGTGTGTGAGAGGGAGTGTATTGAATGAGAGTGTGTATGAGAGAGGGAGTGTATTGAATGAGAGTGTGTGTGTGTGTGTGTGAGAGGGAGTGAATTGAATGAGAGTGTGTGTGTGAGAGAGGGAGTGAATTGAATGAGAGTGTGTGTGAGAGAGGGAGTGTATTGAATGAGTGTGTGTGTGTGAGAGGGAGTGTATTGAATGAGTGTGTGTGTGAGAGAGGGAGTGTATTGAATGAGAGTGTGTGTGTGAGAGAGGGAGTGTATTGAATGAGTGTGTGTGTGTGAGAGGGAGTGTATTGAATGAGAGTGTGTGTGTGAGAGAGGGAGTGTATTGAATGATTGTGTTAAAAGCTCTACTGGTTCTGAGGATGGGATTATTGTGTTAAACCTCCAAAAGGTGCTTGATTAGGGGATACTGTACAAGTACACGTTTCTCACCTTGACCTTATTCGGTATGGACCAATTTTCTGTTCTGATCTCAAAAAGTCTGGGCAAATTACTGAGTAGGCTCCAATCATCAGACAGCGTTTTTATGATGTCATCAAGTAGACTTCTCACAAAGTATTTTACAGTATTTTGATACAAAATCTGAAGACCTTTTCATCAACCCCATCAAATATGAATGACAAAATCCTATTTTGTATTTGAAATACATATACCATCCCAACTATGTTGTGAAAATTAAGAAAAAAATGTACACACATCAAAAGTATCAAGAGGATAAAGCAATAATATACATAACACTGTACATAGCAGACGTTTAAAAAGAGTACTGTAAACTAGCAGCATATTGGCGGTAGTATTGAATATTATAGATATGGGAAGTATGGCAGTAATATACATTAAAATGTAAACTAGCATACATTTTGGAAAGAGTAGGATGGAGAGTATGAACAGTATGGTAGAAGTATTGAATATTATAGATAAATATGAGTGTAATATGCTTATGGAATGGTACATGCAAAGGAATATTCTAATGCCCATTAAAAGTACCTGAAAGGACATCAGAGCATCTGGAATGTTCATGTGTGATCAGTATGATCAATAATCAGTGTTACTGGTTGAATCAGTATGATCAAGAATCAGTGTTGCTGTTTGAATCAGTATGATCAATAATCAGTGTTACTGGTTGAATCAGTATGATCAATAATCAGTGTCACTGGTTGAATCAGTATGATCAATAATCAGTGTTGCTGTTTGAATCAGTATGATCAATAATCAGTGTTACTGGTTGAATCAGTATGATCAAGAATCAGTGTTGCTGTTTGAATCAGTATGATCAATAATCAGTGTTACTGGTTGAATCAGTATGATCAATAATCAGTGTCACTGGTTGAATCAGTATGATCATGGACCAGTATTGCTGTTTGAATCATTGTTGCTGGTTGAATCAGTATGATCATGGACCAGTGTTGCTGTTTGAATCAGTGTGATCATGAACCAGTATGATCATGGACCAGTGTTGCTGTTTGAATCAGTGTGATCATGAACCAGTAAGATCATGGACCAGTGTTGCTGTTTGAATCAGTATGATCATGAACCAGTATGATCATGGATCATGAACCAGTATGATCATGGATCAGTATTGCTGTTTGAGGAGCCTAATGGCCAGAGGAAACAATTGCTTGTGAATCAACCCGTTGAACACTGTTTTTGGCTGTTTTCACTACTTTGATATATCGGCTTGTACAGAGACTTCTGTTACAGGTATTAAATTGTTTAATGGCTCAAACTTTAGCGCACTCTCAGATACACATCACAAAAACTTAAGACCCTGAAATTTCAAAAAATTATTTCAGGTAGGTTGTTTCCAACAGGTTTTGGTTGCAATACAACAAGCTACAAAAAATTTAAGGGTTAGGGTTAATTTTTTGTATATCCTTTTAGCTTTCTAAATTCATCTGAAAGCCACACAAAGAGGTGGTGGGGGCCACAGGCGGTCCACCTGTCACCCATGCCTGGTCAGAATCATTGCCTCAGGTGAACGGCACATCATATGAAGACGCAGGTCCCACTCCATGTGTAAGTCTTTATTTACAAGGCAAATTTGCAGCAAAAGACAGCATCTCACATTAAAGTTAAAAAAATACAGGATTGGTTTGTACTGGAACAATAAATCAGTGAAAAATATTTCAGCAAATTGGAAGAGTACAAAGGAAAGTGTTGCAGGTAATTCCGTCCCCCAGCCATAACACCCAGAGCAAACCAACTACTCAGACATCTTTCAAGACTTTATTGACATGGTACAATATTAAACTTTAAAACATCTTAACATTCTGTAAACCTTCAGAATTTAATTTCTTTTTTTACAGAGAGGAAGGCATGTTGAAAATTACTTAAAACCCTTAAAAGGAAAAAACCTTAGAGAAAGCAAAACAGAAACATACATGATAGTGTCAGTATCTCACCGGCATACTAACCACTCCCTATAGCAGAGGCAGACAGCCATAGATTGAGACGCACATTGTAGGGGAAATAGCCCAGGAGGCCGAGCGGCAGAGGGGAAAAGGCTCCGGTTAAGTTGAGGGTGAAAGGAGCATGAATTCAGACAATGACCAACAGGTTGGGCGACAGACCCAATGACAGTTAAGACTCAATTACTACATGAGATTTCTGGTAAAACCAGAGTGGTGTAACACACTTCCTATGATGGTATGCAGGAAGTATGTTTCATTTGTTGACAAATACATCACCCAGGACAACTTAAACTGAAGGCAGTCAATTCAGGAAACGTGTAAACAATTCAAAGATCAAAAACATGAAATAAAGAGCATCTTTCCAGCTTAGAGAAGTTGAGACCTTTGTTTCAGTGAATTGCCTTCTTCCGGAATCAACTGCCTTCCTGTGATTGGCTTAGAGCCAGGAGTGTTGATTGGTTGGCATTTTAGCGTGCGGAAGAGGATTTGCACGCCAGGAGTTTCTCGACCATCATGCGTGCGTATCTCATCCGGCTGGCCAACTCTTTGCAGCAGCCAAACTCCTCAATCAGAGAGATCTTGTATGTGCGAAACTCTCTCTTCTCATCAATGTAGGAAACCGCTCCCATTAGTGGACACAGGATTAACTTTGTGTGGTCCTGGAAAGAAGGAGCAGGTTAATAGCACCATCTAGAAACCATTAACATGGGGCAGCTGTGAGGAGGACAATAAAACTCCTGGGATGAGGTGCAGGGCGGGAGCAGTTACCTGGAAGAAGTTGATCTGCACGGTTCCATTGGTGAGGTGGAGGACAATGGCCGACTTGGTCCGGAACCAGTGGCTGAGGTACGGGAGCCGAGCCAGCTCATCCCCGTCGCGCGGCGTGATGTTGGCACCAGCCTTCAGGAGGTGCTCCGACATGTAGTTACGGAAATACTTCAATAACGTGATCTAGGAGACAAGTCAGGCATCAAAGGTCAGAAGGCACTAGAGAAATCTCTACAGAGCCACACCCCTTTAGCATGAAGCCATTCAAAGGGTTTGACAGGAAAACAGCACTGGACAAAATAACCCAAACAGACTGGTCTGAATTGGGTTGCCTTGAACACACGAAGCTCAGAATGTTTTGACAATTCCTCAACGTTCTGCAATTAATTTAAATACCAGAATTCATGAAACACTCGGCCAGTGTTTTGTACCACCTGACCCTGGTCCCAATTTCATAACCAAACATAATTCAAGGCCTGATAAAAATGTAGGTCAGTTATTTCACAACCAACAAAACAGCAATTATTAAACTTTTCCTTAAATCAGCTGAAGCCTTCTGGCCAAATCAGACAACCTCTACAAGTAAACAGAGGACCCACTGCAAGCGTTTCCATGGGGACAGATCAAAGAGCGGGAACCATATGACCAGTTGACCTGAAGGCTGAAGAAAAATGCCTGCATGTGGAGAGTACTTCTGGATGTATTTTTTGCAAGACAATCCCCAAGCTACTAACAATGTTAAAACAAAATCTGTCAACCATTTTCCAGCCGAAGAGATTCACCTTCTTGGCCAGCGACGGGGGGTACGACCGAACGCTCAGGTAGCTCTCGGCAGCCGTCTTGTCGATGTACTGAAGACTGTCGCCATCAGTGTACATGATCATCCTGGTGTAGTCATTAAACAGGACGCCCACACTGTTGTCACATAACTGGTAACCTGCAACACACCACAACACTGTAAACCACACCCTGCAACACACCACAACACTGTAAACCACACCCTGCAACACACCACAACACTGTAAACCACACCCTGCAACACACCACAACACTAAACCACACCCTGCAACACACCACAACACTAAACCACACCCTGCAACACACCACAACACTAAACCACACCCTGCAACACACCACAACACTAAACCACACCCTGCAACACACCACAACACTAAACCACACCCTGCAACACACCACAACACTAAACCACACCCTGCAACACACCACAACACTAAACCACACCCTGCAACACACAAAACCCAACCTTATGGTGCATCCCACTTTAAACAGGAGCGGTTCTCACCCAGCCCATATTTGTCACTGTAGTCGACCCACTTGCTGATCCAGAAGATTGGGATGCAGGCTGGATCTTCAGCCTCCTCTGCAAGCAAAGGTCAGACAAAGGTCAGCAACCCCTAGATGTGTCATGTATTGGCACGGACTCTGAAACCGTTACACTCTGGGAAACGCATCGTAGGTGTTACCCATGCGGACGAGGGGCCTTTCGGAGGGCTTGGCAGCGTTGCAGGCGTTGAGTTGAAGGAGCAGGTCACTCAGGTGACAGTCTGTGGCCTCAGGAATCTCCCGCTGAAGTGGCTCCTCCTTCTGCTCCACCTTCTCCGACCCTGCAGGAGAACCACAGCGGGACAACTAGTCAGACAACCCCGTCCCCGTAATCATCCGCAGTGTTTTACGCCAAGACAAGAAAATGACTACATTATAAATTATCATGAAAATGGAGAAATGGCCGCACAGAGACTGTAAAAGGAACCGAACCATCTAATAGACATTTGTATACTAGTGAACACCTGTAAAAGGAACCGAACCGTCTAATAGACATTTGTATACTAGTGAACACCTGTAAAAGGAACCCAACCGTCTAACAGACATTTGTATACTAGTGAACACCTGTAAAAGGAACCCAACCGTCTAACAGACATTTGTATACTAGTGAACACCTGTAAAAGGAACCGAACCGTCTAACAGACATTTGTATACTAGTGAACACCTGTAAAAGGAACCGAACCGTCTAACAGACATTTGTATACTAGTGAACACCTGTAAAAGGAACCCAACCGTCTAACAGACATTTGTATACTAGTGAACACCTGTAAAAGGAACCGAACCGTCTAACAGACATTTGTATACTAGTGAACACCTGTAAAAGGAACCCAACCGTCTAACAGACATTTGTATACTAGTGAATACCTGTAAAAGGAACCGAACCATCTAATAGACATTTGTATACTAGTGAATACCTGTAAAAGGAACCCAACCGTCTAACAGACATTTGTATACTAGTGAACACCTTCATGTCACTTAGAACAGTTTCACAGTTGCTTTTCTCTTGAAAGCCACCAACAAATAAAACAACAATATGGCCATAATATTGACATGTAGTTCTTATGTTAATGTCCACCCCAACAGATCAATATTATAATGCAAAACAAGGTGTTGAACCTTTGTTGTTGAGCGCCGTGAGTGGCCGTCTCTGGGTAGCCTCCAGAGAGGAGGGGGCGATGGAGAAGCGAGGGGGGACAGTTAAGCAGGTAGTGGGGAGACGAAGGGGGATGTAGCCTGCTGTGAAGAACTCATCCGTCTGCAGCTGGGAGATGGAGGGGCGCTGGGCCGGGTCCGCATGCAACATCCGCTTGATCAGGGAAGACGCCACGGGGTTGATGTGCTGCAGAGAGACCAGACAAAACCATGACGACCGGGGAACAGAGACATCGGAGGACGTCAGCCTGGAGGCCTGTCGACACATTCAGCTCAGCCATTAACCCAAGCACCTTATGACCATGGAAATGGACAGGATAAACATTCTCCTATAAATGTACTCGTAACCCTCTGCTTTAAGAAAGTTTCCCGTTCAGGCCCTCAGTTACAGAGCTGTAACAAAGGCACAATGACTTCAGACACTTCAAAGCTCGTTCCGTCAGATCAACTGACTTTCCATTAGAGAGATGGTTCAACACGCTACACGGCCGAGGAGTACCGTAGCCTTAACACACACTCGTCAAATCAAAAGTTTTAAGTCTGGACTGATTAATGGAAACAGGATGCCTCGAAACTAAGTGTCATACCAAAGGGTTTGAAAACTTATGTAAAACGTCAAAAAAATTTAATAATTAATGTTGTAATGAATTCCCAAGAACTCTAAACCTGATGAATTATTAGCGGCTGACAGGCCTGGTTAACAGTTAGCATAGGGGAGTATTCATCTTTCTCCCCCCAGGGAGATCAACTGACATTTTTCTTAATTATAGCAAGCAGGAAATGTAAAATTAAGAGATTACATCAGTGACATCAGAAAGGAGAGTGCACAGATTTAACAGAAGCCAGCAGAAAGTCAGGTAAGACACATGCAACCACAGTTCTGGACGAATAGACCATGCGTGTTAGTAAACAGCGATGACATTTGATGGAAAGTGACAGTAACCTCTTTACAACATAAGAATATGGATCATCAGGACGCCTTCTCCAATTATTTTGTAAAGTAAATGTCATATCACAGATATAATATTACTGTATATCCCATTCATTCATTAAATGCTTGCATAAATACAGAACGATGTTAGCGAAACAGCCTAAGTATGAGCAATTTGGTTTGTTTGCATGCTAATTCTGCTTACATGGTGGCTAATGTTGCTAACGTTGGTCAATGGTGTTTACCATTGTGAAATAGCCTACTGAGAATGCCAGCTTTGTGGTTGCTGCTGTTACTAATTTATCGTTATAATTATAACTACATCATTGCCTGTGTGTGATAAACAAACCTTGCCTGTTATGAAATGAGCACTGCAGAGTCATTTGTCTGTTTATTGGCTTGCAAACATAAACATCTGCATTTAGCTTCAAATGACTACGCACCCCCAACACTTTTCCAAAAACACCCATGATAAATATGCAGCCCTGAGGGAGGAATACGACCTGGAAGTACTCACCCAGGGGATTGTGTAGTTGTTCTTTTTGATTCGGTTGTAGGTCTCCTTTAAACACGACGTCTCAAAAGGAGGTTTGCCCACCAGCAGTGTGTATCTAAGAGGGATCAAGACAAACCCATGAGTGACCCAAATAAAGTTGTAGTAATGGCAAATCTCAGCTGTCCATATTCTCCATTTCTACATTATTGGAACAAATTCTAGTCACTACTGTTATGAATATTATGTATTCTTATTACTTCGCATTAAATATTTCTTTAATACTAAATAGATATCATGTCACGAACATCACTGTTCAGAATGACGCATTTTATTTGGTGCACTTGACAAACGAGACTGAACAACATCGCTGAATAAGAGTCTGCTAAATTATTCAAATGTGAATATTGGTCAGATTGTCTCTGCGTGCTGAAGGGTGCGTGTGGGGTCTTACAGGATGCAGCCTAGAGACCAAATGTCAACCTCGAAGCTGTGGCCTTTCTTACAGAGCACCTCCGGAGCGATGTAGTTGGGTGTTCCACACAAGGTCTTCTTACGCTCACCATCAAACTCTATCTTAGTGGCCAGGCCAAAGTCCCCTGTAGAGGACAAGACAAGCAGAGGTTTATACAGGGCTGGATGTAGATGTGTTGGACAGATGGTCGTCAAGTCAAAGTGGGCCATGACAACCACAGGTTTTCCTGTACATTCTGAAGAGGGTGACATACCGATCTTGACATCCATTTCATCGTTGAGGAAGATGTTTCCCAGCTTCAGGTCTCTGTGAATCACCCGGTTGTTGTGGAGGTACTGGCAGCCTTTTACCAGCTGCATCATGTAGTACCGCGCCTCTGGCTCCGTCACGGCTTTACGACGCTTATGCAGCTCCAACAGAGACTGGGAAAGAGCATGAAGAGAAATGGTTGGCAAGGACATTTAATCACTGTAAAATTGGAGGACATTTGCATTACCAACAGTAGACCTGTCAAAAGTTTAGTAGAGAACTGCTCATAAACACCCAACAAAATGGCCACTAAAACGATTATTAAGGGCGAATTCATACAGAAGTAACATTGCGGAAGTTGAAATTAGCTTTTATTAATAGTTAAATTGCTGCTATACAATAGCAATGTATTAGCAGTATGAAAAAAAGCCACCGTGTGGACTAAAGCTAATAAGTCTTGTATATTAAAGTTTCTCCTGTTGACGGTTGGGTTTTCTGCCTATGCAAGGAAGCTGCAACCTAACAGTTACAAAAATACGTTAGATGAAAAATATTTTCTGCAAATACCTACCCTTCGTCTGCAGATCTCTAAAACCACAAAAACGAAGTCGTCGTCTTCGAAAAATCCGTGAAACCCCACGACGTGTGGGTTGTCGAGACTTTTGTGGATGGCAATTTCAGAGCTCATTTTCTCCCTCTGGTGAGGCTTCAGAATCATTGACTTAGGCACGACTTTACCAGCGAAAACTTCTTTAGTGTCCATGTCTGTGATTTCGTAGCATTTGGCAAAACCTCCCTTGCCAAGAAAGCGCCCACGCATGTACCTTTTCATAGTCCGAGGATCCACAAGAATATCTGGAATCTCTTTAAGAGGTGCGGATTTGGGGTCGACATGCGCCGAGGGATTCACGGCCTTGGTTGTGGGTGCACTCATCTCGTTACGATGGTGCGCTTCAGCTTACGACAGAAAAAAATACGATACGGGTTGTTTAAAAAAAGTTATTAAAAGAAAGTGCTAAACGTATATTTTGAAAATATTTTTGTTAGCTATCTTACTTTAGCCGACTAACATTAGTTAGCTACCATCTACCTTCGCGCAAACCACGTAATTCAAATCAAAACCAACCATTCAGATGACCAAATATAGCAAACGGCTTGCTAAAATTGAGCGTACAATATCCCGGAAAAAGGACAGATTTAATTACAACATAAACCGGTAAATATAAATGCAAAAACAACTTTAACAAATCCGTTCCCCCGCTGTTATTTGCTCTCCCTTTGACAACACTGGCAACTTCTTTAGCTTCAAGTTTAAATGCTGCTCCGTTAGTAAGAATCGCTTGTGATTGGTCTTCCCGATTTGAATTCCAAACAGCAAAGCAACATGGGAAGGTTAAACCGAAACGGGCCAATGAACAATCGATGATTTCATACAATGATTTTCGTATAGGTGGCGCCTATTGGTAGTTTAAAGCCCCTACGTCCCTTGACACGGCATGACACTGACCAATCACCGATATTCAAAAGCCACATGAATTTTGGGAATTGTAGTCGAAATGTTACAAATGCAATTCGCCACATCACGTCCCCCCCCCCTAATATATTAGAAGTATACAACGACTACATCATGTTTGAATATGCAAGAGAAATGGTTCAACACGCTACACGACCGAGGAGTACTGGAGACTTAATACGCACTCATCAAAGTTTTAAGTCTGGACTGATTAATCAAAACAGGATGCATCTAAACCTTGCAAGTGTTACAGCATAGGGTTTGAATACTTATGTAAATGTCATATTTCATTTTGTAATGAATTTCCAAAAAACTAAAAACCTCATGAATTATGATCGGCTGATTGGCCCTGTGTTAACAGCATGGGGGAGTATTTATCTGTCCTCACCCCCTGGGAGGGCCCTGTGTTACCAGCATGGGGGAGTATTCATCTGTCCTCACCTGCTGGGAGGGCCCTGTGTTACCAGCATGGGGGAGTATTCATCTGTCCTCACCCCCTGGGAGGGCCCTGTGTTACCAGCATGGGGGAGTATTCATCTGTCCTCACCTGCTGGGAGGGCCCTGTGTTACCAGCATGGGGGAGTATTCATCTGTCCTCACCTGCTGGGAGGGCCCTGTGTTACCAGCATGGGGGAGTATTCATATGTCCTCGCCCCCTGGGAGGGCCCTGTGTTACCAGCATGGGGGAGTATTCATATGTCCTCGCCCCCTGGGAGGGCTCTGTGTTAACAGCATGAGGGAGTATTCATCTGCCCGCACCCCCTGGGAGGGCCCTGTGTTAACAGCATGGGGGAGTATTCATATGTCCTCACCTGCTGGGTTTGGCCCGTTAGCAACTTCCAGGATCTACAAACCTGTTTCTGAAATAGTTGTGACGCTGCATAAAATGCAAATAGAATGCAATGATGTGAAAATAATTTATCCATGTTTAATTGAAAATAGTACAACATATCAAATGTTGAAACTGAGAAATGTTGTTGTTTTTGGAGAAAGTACATGCCCATTTTGAATTTGATGCCAGAAACACGTTTCAAAGAAGTTGGGACAGGGGCATATTTACCACTGTGTTTCATCACCTCTTTTAACAATACTCTGTAGGTGTTTGGGAACTGAGGAGACCAATTACTGCAGTTTTGAAAGTGAAATGTCTTGAAAAACTTGCTTGTTATAGGATTTCAGCTGCTCAACAGGCCAGGGGCTCCTTTGTCCTATTTTCATTTCATAATGTGCTAAATGTTTTCAATGGGTGACAGGTCTGGACTGCAGGCAGGCCAGTTTAGCACCCGGACTCTTTTACTATGGAGAAATGCTGTTGTGATACATGCAGAATGTCTTGATGAAATAAGCAAGGCCTTCCCTGAAAAAGATGTCACCTGGATGGCAGCTTATAATGCTCCAAAACCTGTATATATTCTTCAGCATTATTGGTGCCTTCACTGATGTGCAAGTCACACGTGCTATGTGCACTAATGCACCCCCATACCATCACAGATGCAACAGGGTTGTTATGTAAGCACTTCTCTTTAGTCCGAGGACACAGCGCCCATGATTCCCAAAAGTAATTTCAAATTTTGATTTGTCAGACCACAGAACAGTTTTCCACTTTGCCTTAGTCCATTTTAAATGAGCTCGGGCCCAGACAAGGTGGCGGCGGTTCTGGATCTTATTTATATATGGATGCATTTATGAATGCCATGATGTACTGTGTTCACAGACAGTGGTTTTCAGAAGTGTTCCTGAGCCCATGCAGTGATTTCCACTACAGAATCGTGTCTGATTTTAATGTTGTGGTGCCTAAAGGCCTGAAGATCACGGCCATCCAATATTGGTTTTCATTATTGTCCCTTGTGTACAGAGATTTTTCCAGATTCTCTGACTATTTTAATGATATTATGTACCGCAGATGATGATATCCCCAAACTTTTAGCAATTTTATGTTAAATTGTTGCACTATTTGCCTGCACAGTCTTTCACAGAGTGTTGAACCCCTTCCCATCTTTACTTCTGAAAGACTCATCCTCTCTGGGATGCTCTTTTAATACCCAATCATGTTACTGACCTGATGCTAATTGACCAAATTAGTTGTGAGATGTTCTACCAGGTGTAGTTTTTTAGCATTACACAACTTTTCCAGTCTTTTGTTGCCCTTGTGTACAACTATGGCGCAACTTTTTGGAAACAGGGTTTTAGTTGAGTTGTTTAGAATTTTTTTTTTAATGAGAAACAGAGAGAATTAAACAGCATGGGGTGTACTTTCCTGTGTCCAGAGAGAGGGAGGTCATGATATATGGGTTCCCTGGCTGACTGACAGAGATGTCATGATATATGGGTACCCTGGCTGACTGACAGAGATGTCATGATATATGGGGTACCCTGGATGACAAAAGAAAATGGGTATGAAATTTGGGCAGTTTAAATGGCCTTTTTCTGTCCTTCAGTGTCTTATCAGTTGTAGTTCAGCCTGCCCTGCATTCCAGTTCACTCTCACTAAAACACACACTCATATCACACACACCTCTACTTATCTCTCTGCTCATGTAGCATTCTGGCACTGCTAAATACCACCACTAGTCTATAATCCAGCCATGTCCAAAACAGAGAGTTTCGAGCAGTTTAAATGGACTTTCTGTGTCCTTTAGTTTCTTATCAGCTCTCCTGGCAACCCATTATCCTCCTCTCTAACACAAAACATCATATCGCAGAGTATCAAATAGCTGTCACCCAAACACACGGAACATGGGGGAAGAATTGTCAAGAGTGCAGAACCTAACCTAATGTTTCTAGAACCTAACCCTAACCCTGACTGTTTCTAGAACCTAACCCTAACCCCTACTGTTTCTAGAACCTAACCCTAACTGTTTCTAGAACCTAACCCTAACCCTGACTGTTTCTAGAACCTAACCCTAACTGTTTCTAGAACCTAACCCTGACCCTGACTGTTTCTAGAACCTAACCCTAAATGTTTCTAGAACCTAACCCTGACCCTAACTGTTTCTAGAACCTAACTCTAACCCCTACTGTTTCTAGAACCTAACCCTGACTGTTTCTAGAACCTAACTCTAACCCCTACTGTTTCTAGAACCTAACCCTGACTGTTTCTAGAACCTAACCCTGACCCTGACTGTTTCTAGAACCTAACCCTGACTGTTTCTAGAACCTGACCCTGACTGTTTCTAGAACCTAACCCTACAGCTTGAGGCAGGGCTTTCTCCTACAAAGTCCCATAGTTGTGGAACAATCCGCTGATTAATGTTAGTGATTCAGACTTATTCTCAACGTTTAAGTCTATATTGATGACTCATCTCTTCATCTGAATCATCTCTGTAGTGATTGACCTGTTGACCCACTGGTCATCTGAATGTTTACATTATATGTAGAGGTACAATGTGGCCTTTCAAAGGTCACTGTTATAAGGTTCACCCGGTACAGTCAGAAGAAGTCTGACCACCTCTCAGAGTCCAGCTCCTCTCTAGGTTTCTTCCTCGGTTTCCAACACGACTAGGGAATCTTTTCTAGCCACTGTGCTTTTATTTCCTTTTTTATGGGGTTTGAAGCTTGGTATATGTATATGCATTTTGTGACTGCTGTTTTAAAACATCTTCATAAAATGAATTTGATCGAAGTTCATCAAGGAGTGGATGAAGGAGGGGAGAAGGGAAGGGGGAGAGACAGGGAGGGAGGAGGAGGGAGGAGGAGGGAGGAGGAGGAGGGAGGACATCGTGAGCAATTGGAGGGTCATGAATAACACACACAAAACAACATATGCACATTCAACACGTTTCCCAGGACTCCAGTCTGTGTGCACGTTACTCGTGAGCAGTAAGCGTGTTGTTTACATGTCTTTGACAGTTGCTCTGGCAACTAAATTACATTGTTTAAAATAACCAACCGCAAAGCATGCTGTGTTACTATTGTAAAAAAATACATGTCGATCTAGGCTTTTAAAAAGTTACAAAATACAACCATCTAAAATGTGTTTAAACAAAATACATGGTACTATTTAAACTATTTTAAATATATATTGACTATCCTAGCTTGACTAAATATATTTTATATTTTCATCAGGATATTCATGAGGACCTTCTAGTACATGTGTTACCATGGAAACACCCAGATGCTCATAACAGACTAAACAGAATCTTCCTTTCACATCCTCTCTCCCCTTCTCCTCCTTTCACATCCTCTCTCCACTTCTCCTTTCACATCCTCTCTTCCCTTCTCCTCCTTTCACATCCGCTCTCCCCTTCTCCTTCTTGACATCCTCTCTTCCCTTCTCCTCCTTTCACATCCTCTCTTCCCTTCTCCTTTCACATCCTCTCTCCCCTTCTCCTTCTTGACATCCTGTCTTCACATTCTCACACTTCCTCTCCACAATTTCACTATCTTTCTTATCCTTTCCTCCTTCCCATATTCTCTTCTCCTCCTTTATGTCCAGAATCCTCCACCCCTACATATCTTTTCTCCTACCTTCACATCTCTCCTCCCCTTCTCTCTAAATGAGTGAATTCTGTCATTATTATTGGAACGGAAAGGTCCATTGGATATCAACAGGCAGTTGAAACTAAATGGGTTGTTGTGGGAGAATGAACTGAATGGAACATAGATATTAATAGATGAATTTTTGCTCATGATGGAGCTGAATAAGACATAGCCATCAAAAGATCTGTTGTTTTTCAAGGTGGTGAATATGGCATAGATAATAATAAAATAGATCAGTAGACCCATTGCCATGAATTTTTAGTAAAAACCTTTTTTTATTTCTGCATGAATAGTTTTGTAGTTTCATTGACTTGTATCAGTAATTCAGTTGATCAGACTGATTTATAAAGGTTTATAGTTTGGGGGGGGGGGGGGGGGTCATTCACATATGTTTCAATAGGACAATTGGAATATGAATTTTCAACCAATCATTTATTTGCATGTTGGGACTTTTCAGGTGAATGTTTGTGACTGTCAGACCCTGTTAGACTTTATTTTGACCTCTAACATCATATTGGTTCAGACTGAGCCTAATAGACAATAATGTTATCATAATGGGATCAAATTCCTTTTTATTACTGAAAGCGACACACCACCCAATCAACTTTTAAATACACAACATCAATTAAAACATCTATGGGTAATGACAAACAAACTAAGATGCCACAAACCTCAGGATAACTACTGCGACACTGAATAACCCTAAAACATAAACCTTCTAAATCCACAGTTTAAAACAACTGCAGCACCAGACAATCTTAAAAACTTTAACCCAGAATGTAAAAACCACAGAACAGAACTGCAGCACCAGGTCTTATGAGTTGTGTCACATACTCTCAGATGTGAAGCAGACAGGGTTAATGGTTACAGATCACAATGGACAGTCAGGGAAGAGATCTGAATGAGCGTTTCTCCGCTCAGACGTTGCGGATTCCTGATACACGATATGTTACAGCAATCCAGTGCCCAACTGCACAGTCTTTACTGTTGCATAGTTGTTGAGGAAAGCACAGTCTCATGGGACCAATAGTTTTGGGCATCAGCAGGCTCAAAGTAATATTTGGGTCCCATGCACTCCGACACCAACCCAAACCTCCCAAGGCTCTCCTCTCCCGGTTCAGTGCCAGTCTATGACAGGAGACAGCTATTATTTTTCTTCATCAGTCCTTTTTTCTTCTGCCTGTCCTTGGTAACCCTGGGGACGGTGTCCCTGAGTCTCCACAGGGCGGGGCTTAGGTGTGATGACATCACAGTGTCCTTGTGTGATGACATCACAGGCTGTAGCAGGGCTTGGAACACTTCCACAGTATTCTCCCCTGTCAAGGCTGACGCCTCCACAAACCCCGCCCCCCACTCCTGCTCCACCACTGACATCACATCCCCTGACACCAGGACACGCCCCTCACCCCCCCGAAGGTCTGCCTTGTTCCCCACCACCATTACGGCAGGGCCCGCCCCCTGCCTCTCTGCCCCTCCCCTCAGAGCCAAAATCTCTTGTCGCAGTCTGATGACCTCACTGAAGGAGGCAGGGTCATTGACAGCATAGACCAGGCAGAAGGCGTGGCTATGTTTGATTGACAGCTCCCTCATGGCTGGGAACGAGTAGCTGCCACTGGTGTCCAGGATCTCAATGCACATATGGGGACCCTCTGGAAGAAAAGCACACAGATGTACAATCAATGAGATCAGCCAACCAAATAGCTTATCAAATTTATCAGACAAACAAAACAAATGAATTACACACTAAAGTCAACTAACAAAACAAGCAACTGTATCACCCATTTTACAATGGAATACTTTCTAATCATACCCAAACCATCCTTAAGGTTGTTCTGTCATGATTTATTACATTTATTTATTATAACAATTTTATAGGAACCAATCCTACTATTCTTGTGGGACTTTTCAAAGCAAACGATTTGACAACATTTCTACTGGACTTCCCTTACAAGCATGTAATAGTAAAACATCCTCCCTGCAGTCATTTATTTATTTATAAAAGATATAGAAATGGATATGTGACAGTTCCGTAAGGAAAGCCTAGTTTAATCTTTTATGATATTGGTCCATATAAAAATCCAATATGAAGGGTGTAAAAATACGTTTTTACTTTTGACGACGGTTTTCTGTCTTAACAAATAAAGATAAATATCAATGGTTTGCTTGTTTCACAGATGTAGTGTCATTATTTACCTGGACCAGCGCTGCACTCCAGCGCGTGTAGTTCCTCCACCGTTCGAGTGTACTTATGGTCGAAGCGGTTGTGAAGGAAACGGCGGATTAGTGAGCTCTTCCCGACCCCCGCTGCCCCCAACAGAACCAGCCTCATCCGGGCCGGAACGTTGACACACTGTGACTGGACCGACGGTGACATGACGACTCCCAAAGAAAACCAACCGTTTACTCTGTTTTTTCGTTAAAACCTCGCTAAATTGGGGGCCGGTGACTAAGATTATCTTGAATGTAGCACAAACCTAAAATGCATGAACACCCACAGTGCTCTAAATTACATCGAATAAATTACTTAACTGGTAATAAACGAACCTTGAATTACAAGGTAGACCAGGTTTCTGTCTAGCGGTGTTCTATTGTCATTGTCAATGACCCAAGGGATGTTGATTCGATTCTCTCTCTAGGACGATACACGACGTTTCGGTGATCTAGCGCAACAGTTAAACGTGTTGTAGGGCACGCGTTCCTGTTGTTTATACGAACCAGGCGCTGAATAATCAGCAGTAGCAGCCAATTACACAGCAACTTCTGTGGAGTTCAGTTTTTCATTGGCTGTTTTGGTTCGTGGTCTGTGTGTGCCGTGTCACTTAATGTAGAACATTATAACACTAACCCTGTAGAACATTATAACACTAACCCTGTAGAACATTATAACACTAACCCTGTAGAACATCACAACACTAACCCTGTAGAACATGATAACACTAACCCTGTAGAACATTACAACACTAACCCTGTAGAATATTATAACACTAACCCTGTAGAACATTACAACACTAACCCTGTAGAACATTACAACACTAACCCTGTAGAACATTACAACACTAACCCTGTAGAACATGATAACACTAACCCTGTAGAACATTATAACACTAACCCTGTAGAACATTACAACACTAACCCTGTAGAACATTATAACACTAACCCCTGTAGAACATTATAACACTAACCCTGTAGAACATTATAACACTAACCCTGTAGAACATTATAACACTAACCCTGTAGAACATTATAACACCAACCCTGTGGAACATTACAACATTAACCATGAGGAATATTATATGGCTGTATCGTGTGTATTGTTGGTTTCAGTGTCTCCCTCTACCCAGACTAACAGGCGTGAAACGCTGTGCACATGAAGTGTGACCACGCGTAAATAAAGTATTTGAAATAACACTTTATTATCGATGGGCAAATGACATATAATTACATCTGTATTCCATTTTAAATGTAAATGATACAATGATTATGGGCTTAAAGAGCAGACTGTCAGCTTCAATTTGATGTTTTTTTCATCCTTTTCGAACGCGTTATTTAGAAATTACATAATGTACAATAAAGTATGACTATGGTGTGATATATTATGGTTATGGTGGAGTATAAACTGAATTAGACCACTGGATATCTGCCGTGCCCCCCCCCCACCTAAAAATAATCCAGAGCTGGTGCAAATCTGTGGCAAAAAGTGCTAACAGAGCCGTCTAAAATAATCTTTGACCTTAATCTGTTGCTATGACAACTGTACCCTCCCACCCCCTCCGCGCCTCTTCGATGGGTGGTCATTTCCTTTCAAAAAGCAGCACAGGGCTGTCAATCAGTGGGCTACATGAATCAATCACATCAAATCAATCAAACAAAATGTATAAAATACCATTCTCACAAATACATGCATTTCAAATTGCCTAAACAAATATAAAAGAAACCAGCATGTCTTTTTTGAAGGAGATATTTTAAAATAGGCCACATGTCCCCACACAATCTAGAGAAGCAGGAATGAAAAAGCGACACGTTTTCCATTCTGTCACCACCATTAGGTTACATGAAGGCTACTCCATAAAAACACAATACAGTGTCTATAGAAAGAGTACCCCTTGAACTTTTCAACAGTATATATATTTCATGCATTTCAATTTGGATTTGCATTCATAGCTAACCCCCCTTGTAACATCAATCCTGAATTAGCACAGTAACCAATCACCCTCAACGTCACAAACCAAGTTAATAGGCCTCCACTTGTAAACTGTCAGTGATTCAAATAATATTAGCATACAGCACATTTATCAATTTTAGTAGGTTCCCTCTGTTGAACTGTAATGTAAACGCACAACCACGATCACCAAGGAGCCTTCAAAACAACTTTCTGGAAAGACACAAATCAGAGGTTCTGTCATTATTAAAAGCTGTAAGAACTCATCAGCATCAGGAGGTCCTTCCTTAACTAGATGACAGAGCATTTACTAGATGACAGAGCATGTACTAGATGACAAAACATGTACTAGATGACAAAACATGTACTAGATGACAAAACATGTACTAGATGACAGAGCATGTACTAGATGACAGAACATGTACTAGATGACAGAACATGTACTAGATGACAGAACATGTACTAGATGACAGAGCATGTACTAGATGACAGAACATGTACTAGATGACAGAACATGTACTAGATGACAGAGCATGTACTAGATGACAGAACATGTAGTAGATGACAGAGCATGTACTAGATGACAGAGCATGTACTAGATGACAGAGCATGTACTAGATGACAGAGCATGTACTAGATCACATGTTCCATCATCTAAGTTAATAATTTAAGATGCACTTGTACTGTGATATATTATGGTCCAGAACAGTGAGTTTATGTACAGTCTGAGGTCAGTCCAGAACAGTGAGTTTATGTGCAGTCTGAGGTCAGTCCAGAACAGTGAGTTTCTCTGAAGTCTGAGGTCAGTCCAGAACAGTGAGTTTCTCTAAAGTCTGAGGGCATTCAAGAACAGTGAGTTTATGTATAGTCTGAGGTCAGTGCAGAACAGTGAGTTTCTCTACAGTCTGAGGTCAGTCCAGAACAGTGAGTTTCTCTACAGTCTGTAGTCAGTCCAGAACAGTGAGTTTCTCTACAGTCTGTCGTCAGTCCAGGTCTGCTGTAGTTTCCCCTGTTGGATAATGAGGAGTGTTTTCCTTCATGTAGGGCAAGATGTTCCATGTAGTGAAACACAATCATTTAGTAACACCCTGGGTTTAGTCACTGGATCATCCTTTGGGTAAATAACACTGTTTTCTTAAGGCTTGTCCGCAAATAGCCTACACACACACAAACACACACACAGAAAGACTGTAGTCTTAATCACAGATAATAACTGTTAATGTCTCTTTCCAAGGAACAACACTGGAGGTGCACAGACACTGTGGATTCTAGTGGCTCTTCTCTGTTTGAACTACGGAATTACTTTTATTGGACATGCACACCCATGTTAAGTTAACACATACATTTAGGAATCATTAGTAAATAATGTGTGTTCTTCTTGGGAAAGCTGACAGACAAGCTGAAAGTCCTGTCTTTATGTGTGTCTTTGTGTGTTCTTCTTGGGTAAGCTGACAGACAAGCTGAAAGTCCTGTCTTTATGTGTGTCTTTGTGTATTTGTGTTTGTTTGTCATAAAGACATACAGCAGTTGCATTGCTGTGATGTTAGCCATTAGATGTTCTTTTTATTTACATGGAATGTAATCAGATCTTCAACAAAACCAAATATTAAATAAATATTTGTTTTTCAGTGGTAGTTACTTTACCAGACTGGCTAGCAGTTATTTAGGGTGATGGACAGAACTGACCTGTGTGTTTGTTCTCAGTCAATGTTCCTGTTTTCAGTAGAGTACCATCAGAGTTTGCACTTAGTGGATGTTTTTCTGTGCTGAGAGCATTTGGTTTAGTCTGTGCCTGTCTAGCGTGCAGTGTCTCTATCTGTTTGAAGCTATGTAGCATCTAGTGTCATTCTTGGTCAGTGTCTCTACCTGTTTGACGTAATGTAGCATCTAGTGGTAGAGAAGCTGTTATCACTTGTCTTTAGTGGAAAAGAGGTTGTTTGCTTTGCAGAGCTGAGCACAAGAAAGCAACATTTGGTTGATGTCACAACCTCCTCCTAACCTGAATTGGTCATAGAACTAACAATACCTGTAAGCAGAAATGAACCTCCGCTTCACGTCTAATTTCTACACGTTTTGAGGAGGAACTACAAGACATGAAAATTTGCACTGACCACCATGTGCTTCACCTCTGAATTATAATCTTATTACTCATCATGTAGACAATCCACTAACACACAGCCCTTCTGAATGATGGCTACCAGCTGTTTGCCAATAAAACGTACATTCTCAGGTCCTAAACGCACCCAGTCTTATATTATGCAAATGTTATACCGTGACATCGACAGTTCAAATTGTTCTTACTAGCGTACCGTAGCTGCCATCAGCTAATCAGCTATCCAGTTTTCAACAATTACATTCATTATGTGGCATTCAGTCAAAGTGTTTTAACCAGCGTAGCGTTGCTGCCATAAGCTAATCAGCTATCCAGTTATCAACAATTACATTCATTATGTGGCATTCAGTCAGTGTTTTAACCAGTGTAGCATAGCCACCATTAGCTAAAGATCAATTACATTCATTACGTGGCTTTCAGTCAGTGTTTTTACCAGTGTAGCTTAGCCACCATAAGCTAATCAGCTAACCAGCTATCAATCTTGGATGACAGATGGTGACCAGTGTTTATTAAATGATCTCTGTCCTGTTGATTATGAATCTATAAACAAGCCCTGGGTTAATGGCAGTGGAGGGGAAATTGCTGTAGTTCACAAAACCCAGTTCAAATGCAGCCCGTCAATGTGTCAGAATTCTCTTTTGAGGTGCTTATGTTTTCTATTCACTGCCTTGAGACAGTTTATCGGCCTCCTAAACTCCAAATTCCTGCTAACATTTTCAGAACTTCTTTCCTCCCTATTGGTGAAACATGACCATATCATTGTTGGAGGGGATTTCCATATTGATATCCCCTCAATTATAGCAGGCACCAACTTTATAAGTCTAGAAACATTAGGGTTTACAGTGTGGTGGGGAAACATGACCATGTCATTGTTGGAGGGGACTTTCATATTGGTATTCTCAACTTTATTTTATTTGTGAGAAATTCCAGTCAGACTTTCATTAGAAACACAGAACTGAAACTGCTGTTATAATGGTTACAAATGATTTGTCGTTGAATGCTGACTCTGGAGAATGTTCAGTCTTGTTGTTACAAGATTTTAGTGCAGCTTTTGACACTACAGACCACAACATTTTAATTGACAGACTTAGAAATTGTGTTGGGATCTCAGGGATTACACCAGATTGGTTCAAGTCGTATCTGTCAAATAGAGCATTTGTAGTGTTGATTAACAATTATGTGTCTTCCTCTGTTCCTGTCATATGTGGTGTTCCACAGGGTTCCATCCTGGGGCCAATCCTGTTTTCTCTGTATATGCTTCCATTAGGTACTATCATTTGTATTTGTCGGTTAAGCCAAATGACTTGAGCAAGTTGTGTGTTCTGCACAATTGTCTGGAAGATGTTACAAACTGGAGGTCCAATAATGTTCTTCAGTTAAAAACAGGTAAAACCGATAAAGTAAAAAACTGATCAAAGTTTTAATTATTGGCCCCCCATTTTGGATGAAGTTCGGTTGGCTCTAGGATCACTAGCAAATATTGTACCTGTTTTCTTTGATCCAGACAATTTGAATATAACACAAAAAAACTGGTGCAGTCGTGCTTTTACCAACTTAGAAACATTGCCAAAATAAGATTGTTTTATCTTTTGTGGACACTGAGAAAATTATATATGCTTTTATTTAATCTCCCCTAGACTACTGTAATGCTTTGTTTACATGCCTCAACCATAAGTCCCTAGGTAAACTCCAAGTTGTACAGAATTCAGCTGCCAGACTTCTTACTAGGACTAAATCAAAGTCTACCGATAGTTAATCAAGGTCTTACTAGGACAATTGGTTACCAGTGAATTTCAGAGTAGATTTTAACATTTTAAATCACTTTTAAGGCACCTCATGGTCTGGCACCTGATTACATTAGCGACATGCTCAACCCATACTGCACTGTTAGGCCTCTCAGATCAGCTGAAAAAGGATTTCTGTCTGTTCCAGTCTAGACTGAAAACTAAAGGGAACGGGGCCTTTGATATTTGGGCCCCTAGACTCTGTCCATTACCGCCCGCTCCCTCAACGTATGTGTTCTTCTCCCACCTGCACTCACAAACATCATGTCACAGCTTGTAGAGATAGTGAAGAATTCAGAAAAATGTTAGGGCTCTACTATACTTTTAGAATAACAGACATAAAATGTTGCGTTAAATTAAACGGACCACATGATAAACTTCTTCATGTCAAGCTAAAGTAAAGCACTATACATGACAAATAACTAGGATGGGTACCGACGTGTTCCCTTTACACAAAATTATTTGAAAACATTTGTTGCACATTCCGGTGTTCTTTCGTCTGAAATAGAGCCACACTTTAGGACGTTTTGCTTTAGGCATTTTAAGCATGTTTAAGGTAGCTAGCTAATGGTAGACTATCAAAGCAATATGTTAACAAGAGGTGAAAGGTGAATATGCTTTTTACATCGGTTTCAGAGCACCAGAGGGAAAATATTTCAATCCACACATTTAAGTGGTGCCAAAATTAGGTAGGCTACTGAAATTTGCCTTCTATTTCAGTCTGGCAGTTATTGGTCATATGGGAACCGGTTCCATATTGACATTTTTGTCTGTAACAATTGAGAAATTTGTCCAAATATCAGACTTGCCTTGCTTCATGCTTGTGAAGTAAAAACCTGCTTTAATATTTTTTTTCTACTTCATTTGATGACTCCATCCTTGCTGTTAGCTAGCTAAATCACGGGACCTGCGATCAACGTCTTGTGAGCAACATTAAAGAAACACTTCCGGGTCACGAAAATCTGGTAATTTTCAAAATAAAAGAGACCAACGAATTACTTATAAACTGAGATAAATTGAGTTTATTAATTGTTTGAGAACATGTACCACTCAAAACATTGACAACAGTTCAAATATGATCATATTTAGGAGTAATTTCGATAAAAAGTGTGTGTTAAAACACGTTCCAAGGGTAAAATTCAGACAATGCCAGTGACAGAATATGGAATACATATTGCCTCATAGCTCATAAACAATGTAATATTCCACAGAGAAAGCAGTGTAGGAAATGTCCAGGAGAATGTGTAGAGTAAGACAAACCTGTCTAATTATGGGGAACGTGTGCTACATCTAGCAACACAATATTTCCACACCCTCTTTTTCCACAATGTAACTTAATGGATATGAAATACATATTGACTCATACAGAAAAAACTATTCTATACGCCGCAGTGAATGTATTGTAGGAAATGTTCAGGAGATTATATAGAATGATTATATGCAAATAAATCAAGGGGCACTGTGTATTTGCAATTGTTGCTGGTGTTTTACTCCGCCCACCCCATTGGCCACAATGCAACTCAATGGATATGAAATATATATTGCTCTATAAAAAAAATACTGTTCTATATTCCGCAGAGAATGTAATGTAGGAAATGTTCAGGAGACTCTATACAGTGATTATATGCAAAGAAATCAAGGGGCACTGTGTATTTTTTTTTATAGCCCAATATATATTTCATATGCATTGAGTTACATTGTGGCCAATGGGATGGGCGGAGTAAAACACCAGCAACAATTGCAAATACACAGTGCCCCTTGATTTATTTGCATATAATTATTCTATCCACTCTCCTGAACATTTCCTACAATACATTTTTACCATATACACTAAGCAAAGTGTCAAAATCGATACATTTATTATTATTAAAATCACGTTTTACCGCGGACCTCTATTGTGAAGGCACAATCCGAAAACCGGAAGTCTTATTGTTGCTACGGAATCTCTAATGTTGCCAGCATGACGCTAATGGACCTGCGGTATATTTTGACCCTCCTCCCCAATCCCACCCACAGCAAAAACCGCCCGCTCCCGCGAGATTTGTGTTGGGTCCCGCGGGATCCCAATGCAGCCAACCACATAATGTCAGATATACGTTAGTGCATTCTTTTAAATCTTACCTAAAACGTTTTATAACATGGCTTTAATGATTTTTAAAAATCTTTTTTTAATTCTTTTTACTTCATATGCCTTAGCCATAAACCTTCACACCAGTTGAGATGTCATTGCCCAAGCCTTAGCCATAAACCTTCATACCAGGTGAGATGTCATTGTCCAAGCCTTAGCCATAAACTTTCATACTAGTTAAGTTATTGTAAGTCTTAGCCATAAACCTTCATACCAGGTGAGATGTTGTCAGCTTTAGCCATAACCCTTCATACCAGGTGAGATGTTGTCAGCTTTAGCCATAACCCTTCATACCAGGTGAGATGTTGTCAGCCTTGGCCATAACCCTTCATACCAGGTGAGATGTTGTCAGCTTTAGCCATAACCCTTCATACCAGGTGAGATGTTGTCAGCCTTGGCCATAACCCTTCATACCAGGTGAGATGTTGTCAGCCTTGGCCATAACCCTTCATACCAGGTGAGATGTTGTCAGCCTTGGCCATAACCCTTCATACCAGGTGAGATGTTGTCAGCCTTGGCCATAACCATTCATACCAGGTGAGATGTTGTCAGCCTTGGCCATAACCCTTCATACCAGGTGAGATGTTGTCAGCCTTGGCCATAACCCTTCATACCAGGTGAGATGTTGTCAGCCTTGGCCATAACCCTTCATACCAGGTGAGATGTTGTCAGGTAGAGACTTACCTTCCTCAGGGACTCACTAGGGGGCAGCAGAACATAATTCATTTTTTTCTGAATGCTTAAACCCTGACTGTGATTGTCATAGCACAATTTCTAAAACTATTAACACTTATAGCAAAACCACTCACTGAGTTTGCAAAACTAAAAGCACAAACACTGCTTGGCACTCAGTTTGCATTTTTGTAACACACACTGTAGGTACAATCCACTGCACAGAACTCTTTCTGCGGAACTGTAAACACAACCCACTGCTTTATACTCATTTTACAAATGATCAACACACTCCTAGCAAAACTATACACATGTATGGCTATTATTTACACTATTTTGCCAACTGTCTGGCATACTGTCACATGTGAAAACTGTTTTAGATAAATAGTTCACTTTGCAATCAGTCTAAGCACTATGAATAAGCCACAGGTGAGCTGTCCGTGTGGAGTACAATGGAGGGAGCAGGAAGAGTGAGAAGAGTGAGAATTAGAGGAAGCCGAGGAAGAAGACGTGGAGGTGAAGATGTAGGAGGAAGAGGAGGAGGAAGAAGACATGGAGGTGAAGAAGTAGGAGGAAGAGGAGGAGGAAGAAGACATGGAGGTGAAGAAGTAGGAGGAAGAGGAGGAGGAAGAGGACGCAGAGGTGAAGAAGCAAGAGGGAGAGGACGACAAGGACAAGGAGGTGAAACTAGAGGAAGAGGACAAGGAGGAGCAAGAGGAGGATGAGGAGGAGCAAGAGGAAGGATAAGAAGAGAAAGAAATAGAATTAGTGATGACATCAGAGCTACAATAGTGGACCATGTAATCAACCATGGAATGACCCTGAGGGAAGCTGGTCATGTAATCAACCATGGAATGACCCTGAGGGAAGCTGCCATGTAATCAACCATGGAATGACCCTGAGGGAAGCTGGTCATGGAATGACCCTGAGGGAAGCTGCCATGTAATCAACCATGGAATGACCCTGAGGGAAGCTGGTCATGTAATCAACCATGGAATGACCCTGAGGGAAGCTGGTCATGTAATCAACCATGGAACGACCCTGAGGGAAGCTGGTCATGTAATCAACCATGGAATGACCCTGAGGGAAGCTGGTCATGTAATCAACCATGGAACGACCCTGAGGGAAGCTGGTCATGTAATCAACCATGGAATGACCCTGAGGGAAGCTGGTCATGTAATCAACCATGGAACGACCCTGAGGGAAGCTGCCATGTAATCACCCATGGAACGACCCTGAGGGAAGCTGCCATGTAATCAACCATGGAACGACCCTGAGGGAAGCTGGTCATGTAATCAACCATGGAACGACCCTGAGGGAAGCTGCCATGTAATCAACCATGGAATGACCCTGAGGGAAGCTGGTCATGTAATCACCCATGGAACGACCCTGAGGGAAGCTGCCATGTAATCACCCATGGAACGACCCTGAGGGAAGCTGCCATGTAATCAACCATGGAACGACCCTGAGGGAAGCTGGCCAAAGGGTTCAGCCTAACTTGAGCCGCTACACTGTAGCAAGCATCATAAGGACATTTAGAAATGAGAATCAGTTAGTACCGAGCGTGCCGCACAAGCCCTGAAAAGTGAAGCCAAAACGTCTCGATCGCCCCCTGGTGAGTGGTCCCAGTATAGGTCATAAACCCCGCCCTCCCCATGTTATTCAATGGGACGCGAGATCAACTAAACAATTAAATTACCCTTCAAATATATTTTTTCCGAAGCTGGTTTCTGTCATTTACTGTAGTTTGTATCACGCTAATGTAAATTCAAGAGTTTGTTTTTAAAATAAGTTTGTTTTTAGTTAGTTATTTAATGCTCTAAAAACCGTGGTGTGACGTCGTGATTCACAGCTGTGATTGACAGCTATCTGAGCCGAGGAGCCACTGAATCTTCGGAGGACTGAGGAGATTGGAACTTGACATTTAATCTCTAAATTTCTATAATTGATATAATTTCACACGGACATAATGGGTTGTTCTGCAGTACATTGTGCTAACCGATCTGGCATTTCCAATCGATCTTTGAATTTTTTTACATTTAAAGTTACATTTATAAGCTATTTAATTAGTAAATAGACAACAAGCCTTGTTAATAGCCATGTTAATAGCTAGCAGGTGATCGTTAGCTAGAAGTTACCAATTATTTTTGTATTAGGCCTATTCTAAATTAAGGTTAAACATGATGTAAGTTAGGCTATAACATATCGTCTAGGTTTAACAAGCAAAGGTTGTACTGTACTTGGACTTGCGATTGATTACGGTATGCGCATTCTGCGAGGGAGAGTGAGGGCGGGGCACAGGGGTGGCGCCGTTGATTTCGCGGCTTTACGGCTTTACTTCCTTCTCGCTACTGCGCATAACTACTGCGCAGAACTGGTCCCAAGATCGCTATCTGCGCAGACGCAAGTCCAAGATGTCAGCGCCGTATCAGGACACTGGTGGCTTCATTTTTCACCAATGGAAAAGAGCGAAAGGGCGTCATTATATATACAGTCTATGGTTAGTACAGTCACTTTGCACTGAGTTTTGTAGCACTGCCATACTCTAATGAGAAACACAACAATACCATACATGTAAAAATACTGAAATTGTTACTTTACAGAATTGCTAGACGTCCAGATGCTGGGGGCAGAGGAAGATTGTTCACTGCAGAACAAGAGACCCGTATAGTAAATATGGTGATTGCAAATAATTCCATAAGGCTACGAGAAATACAGCAGCGCATAATTGAGGATGACACCACCTTCCAAAACACACAATGTGAGCATTTCTGTATTATGTCGTGTACTTGCCCGCAACAGAATCCGAAAGAAACAAATCTACAGAGTCCCTTTTGAAAGAAACAGTGAACGTGTGAAACAACTGCGATATGACTATTGTTATGGCAATTCCATCGATCAGAACTCTTAAAGGAGGAAGTTTAATAGAGTATTTGCAAATAGAGAGGCGCGTCACATTCTTACAAACATAATCATCCGAGGAGTCTCTAACTTAATACATGAACAGTTCGTATTTATCAAGGAAAAAGGGGTGTGGTAAGTTGTTGCCCATTCTCGTGTCACATAGGTTTTACCTAAAGGGCGTGCTGTCCCCCCACCTTATCCTTAATGCCATAATGTTTACTGTCATCATCATCATCTTCCGCTTATCCGGGGCCGGGTCGCGGGGGCAGCAGTCCAAGCAGAGATGCCCAGACTTCCCTCTCCCCAGACACTTCCTCCAGCTCTTCCGGGGGGACACCGAGGCGTTCCCAGGCCAGCCGGGAGACATAGTCCCTCTAGCGTGTCCTAGGTCTTCCCCGGGGTCTCCTCCCGGTGGGATGGGACCGGAACACCTTCCCAGGAAGGCGTTCCAGAGGCATCCGAAACAGATGCCCAAGCCACCTCAGCTGACCCCTCTCGATGTGGAGGAGCAGCGGCTCTACTCTGAGCTCCTCCCGGGTGACCGAGCTTCTCACCCTATCTCTAAGGGATCGCCCAGCCACCCTGCGGAGAAAGCTCATTTCGGCCGCCTGTATCCGCGGCTCTCTCCACCAACCTGAAGTGGGCAAGCCACCCTTTTCCGACTGAGGACCATGGCCTCAGATTTGATTCTAATCCCCACCGCTTCACACTCGGCTGCAAACCGTCCAAGTGCATGCTGAAGGTCCTGGTTTGAAAGGGCCAACACGACAACATCATCCGCAAAGAGCAGAGACGAAATCATGTGGCCCCCAAACCTGACACCCTCCGGCCCCTGGCTGCGCCTAGAAATTCTGTCCGTAGAAATTACGAACAGAACCGGCGACAAACATGCATGTTTACTGTTGTGTTTACCTAAAGGGCCAACTGACCGTACTTCCCCCCAAGGACCACATTCCTAAGAACCAAAGGACTGGTATCCTTCTTGGTCTAAGCAGGAGAACATGATCAAAGTACCTAATAATCCTCTGATATTATACAGACATGAATCTGGAAGTGCATACTGTAGTGCTGTGCATGGGCCTGCTGTCCTGCATTTGCTTTGTCTTGTCCAGAGAGTGATGGCGCTAGAGGCAGATGCCATGGGTCATGAGCTGCTTTTTGTGGATGAGGCAGGTTTTAACCTCACTAAAACAAGGAGACGTGGCAGGAACATTATTAGACACTGTACCATAATCAATGTCCCAGGACAACGTGGTGGTAACATAACTATGTGTGCAACTATAAGTCAAAATGGTGTTGTTCACCATCATGCCACCCTAGGCCCATATGACACTGCACACATCATTACATTCCTGGACACCTGACATGACAGGCTCACTAATGTTCAGAGACCAGAGCAGACCAGATACGTCATCATATGGCACAATGTTTCCATAGGGCTGCTTTGATCCGCAACTGGTTTACCGATCACCCACTCTTCACTGTACTCCACCTCCCTGCATACTCTCCATTCTGGAATCCAATTGAAGAGTTCTTCTCTGCCTGGCGCTGGAAGGTCTATGACCGTCATCCCCATCAAGGCATAGGGCATCATGTCAGCGCTGGATATGGCATTCCAGAAGATCTTTTCCCCAGTATCTTGGACTAGAGGATATTGCATGTGATGTAGATGACATTTTGTGGCCGGACCCAGAGAGACGACACAATATAGACTGATTGTTTTACTTCTCGGTGAAATTACTATTTTGTATTTTGAATTGGAAAAAACCACTTGTGTTTGTTTTGATGTGTGTAAATAAAGACCAATACTTGAAGTTTGGATCCCTGTATGTTTACAGTACTATGACAAAAGTATGACCTCAAACTGACAGCCTACCTTGTGCACATAGAAAGCAAAAGCCAGATGTGTTTTTCATTCATGCCATCCGTGTGTAGTTGGCACATTGTGTGCTTATTAATGTGATGGCTTGTGTTAATTGTTTGATACGAAAATACCATTTTTACGAAGAGTTAAGCAAGGTTTATTAGCTTTTGCAAGAGAACTACAATGTTTTTCTGATTTGGTGAAAGGATTTCTTATTTGTGTGTAGAGTTTTGCAAAAATAACCAATAGTTAAAAAAAAAGTGCTTAAGCCATCAGAAAAAACTGTAATACTACATCTCCCCCCCCCCACTCCCTCCTCCCTCTCCCCCTCCCTCTCCCTCCTCCCTCCTCCCTCCTCCCTCCTCCCTCCTCCCCCCTCCCTCTCCCTCCTCCCTCCTCCCTCTCCCCCCTCCTCCCTCCTCCCTCCTCCCTCCTCCCCCCTCCCTCTCCCTCCTCCCTCCTCCCTCCTCCCTCTCATAACCTGACCTCATTCATATACTCTCTCCTCCCTCCTCCCTCTCATAACCTGACCTCATTCATATACTCTCTCCTCCCTCCTCCCTCTCATAACCTGACCTCATTCATATACTCTCTCCGCCCCTTCTCTTCCTCTTTATCTGTCATTCTCCCAGTTTCTTAAGCCTGTCTCTGTCCCTGTCAGTCAAACTCGCTGACTCTTTTCTTCCCTGTCTGTCTGTCTGTCTTTCTCCCTGTCTGTCTGTCTTTTTCCCTGCCTCTCTGTGTCTTTCTCCCTGTCTGTCTGTCTTTCTCCCTGTCTGTCTGTGTCTTTCTCCCTGTCTCTCTGTGTCTTTCTCCCTGTCTGTCTGTGTCTTTCTCCCTGTCTGTCTGTCTTTCTCCCTGTCTCTCTGTGTCTTTCTCCCTGTCTGTCTGTCTTTCTCCCTGTCTCTCTGTGTCTTTCTCCCTGTCTGTCTGTCTTTCTCCCTGTCTGTCTGTGTCTTTCTACCTGTCTGTCTGTCTCTCTTTCTCCCTGTCTGTCTGTGTCTTTCTCCCTGTCTCTCTGTGTCTTTCTCCCTGTCTGTCTGTGTCTTTCTCCCTGTCTGTCTGTCTTTCTCCCTGTCTCTCTGTTTCTTTCTCCCTGTCTCTCTGTGTCTTTCTCCCTGTCTGTCTGTCTTTCTCCCTGTCTGTCTGTGTCTTTCTCCCTGTCTGTCTGTGTCTTTCTCCCTGTCTCTCTGTGTCTTTCTACGTGTCTCTCTGTGTCTTTCTCTGTCTGTTTGTCTTTCTCCCTGTCTCTCTGTGTCTTTCTCCCTGTCTGTCTGACCCCCCAACTTTCTCTGTCTGTATAATATCAGAAGAGATCAGCAGTGGCTTGAAGCCTCATCTCATCTCATCATCTGGAAATTATTAACAAACAGATCCCTGGACACTATAAACACACAAATTAATCCTAATCCCTGGACACTACAAACACACAAATTAATCCTAATCCCTGGACACTATAATCACACAAATTAATCCTAATCCCTGGACACTACAAACACACAAATTAATCCTAATCCCTCAGTAGGGTCAGTGGATAGACAGGTCAGGTGTTCAGTAGAGTCAGTGTAGGTGGTCAGACAGGTCAGGTGTTCAGTAGAGTCAGTGTAGGTGGTCAGACAGATCAGGTGTTCGGCAGAGTCAGTGTAGATGGTCCGACAGTTCAGGTGTTCAGTAGAGTCAGTGTAGGTGGTCAGACAGGTCAGGTGTTCAGTAGAGTCAGTGTAGATGGTCAGACAGGTCAGGTGTTCAGTAGAGTCAGTGTAGATGGTCAGACAGTTCAGGTGTTCGGTAGAGTCAGTGTAGATGGTCAGACAGGTCAGGTGTTCAGTAGAGAGAGTGTAGATGGTCAGACAGTTCAGGTGTTCAGTAGAGTCGGTGTAGGTGGTCAGACAGGTCAGGATTTCAGTAGAGTCAGTGTAGGTGGTCAGACAGGTCAGGTGTCCAGTAGAGTCAGTGTAGATGGTCAGACAGTTCAGGTGTTCAGTAAAGTTGGTGTAGGTGGTCAGACAGGTCAGGTGTTCAGTAGAGACAGTGTAGATGGTCAGACAGTTCAGGTGTTCATTAAAGTTGGTGTAGGTGGTCAGACAGGTCAGGTGTTCAGTAGAGTCGGTGTAGGTGGTCAGACAGGTCCGGTGTTCTCTGGTGGGCCTCATTGTTAAGAATCAGTCCTGAGTGTCCTGAGCTAGGTGATGAATTAGAGTTAACAATAGTGTTGAATGCTGGACCACAGTCAATGAACAGTTTTCCCATCATGCTCTATTGCAGAATGATTTTCAAAATGTTTTTGTTTTAGAAATAGAATTTGTTAATGCTTTGAGCTCAAAGAAAGTGTAAAAATCCTGCCAGTGCTGTTGTAGAAGATTGCTGCTAGTCATGTAAACAACAGATTCAACTGAACGGATCACTCAATTGTTTTTGAGTCTTTTTAACTTAAGCAAAAACTCATAACTTAAGTATGTTTTGATTCCATATATATGTGTACAAACTAAGTGGGTGGATGAGGTCTGTATTGCCTATTAGGTATGGAGTCAACCGTGGTGAAGCTAAACTATGTTACACTGATCTAATGGAGGCTACACTAATCCTCTTAGCTATGTTAGGTATGCTGATCTAATGGAGGCTACAATAATCAGCTCAGCTGTGTTAGCTATGCTAAGCTAATGTAGGTCCTCTCAGCTGTGAAAGCGATGCTAAGCTGATGTAGGTCCTCTCAGCTATGTTAGCAATGCTAAGTAAATGTAGGTTCTCTCAGTTGTGTTAGCTATGCTAAGTTAATGTAGATCCTCTCCACTGTGTTAGCAATGCTAAGTAAACATAGGTCCTCTCAGCTGTGTTAGCAATGCTAAGTAAACATAGGTCCTCTCAGCTGTGTTAGCGATGCTAAGAAAACGTAGGTTTTTTCAGTTGTGTTAGCTATGGTGTGCTAATGATTTGCCAATTATTGAAGACATGTAACCAATCATGAGTGAAAAACTCAAGTGTGTCTAAATACTTCCTAAAGCCAACAGCTGGGAGTTGGGGTGCAGTTGGGATGGCAAATTAGCATGAATGAGGTGTTCCAACATTCCAGAGAGGCGTGACCAATCAGGTCATGTGCTGCTGTCAATCAAGTAAGGAAAGAAAACTCCCAGGAACACTTTTTTAAACTGCTTTATTGGGTTGAAAAATAAATGGCACATTATGGAAAGAAAACACTCATTCAATATACCAATAAACACATGAACACATATAGAAAAACCATGCAAGGCACAGCTAATCAGTTTCCCTCAGTGTGGTCACGGGCCAATGGAACAGCCCAATGTTAGATTACTAAAAGCTTCAGAAAGGTGAATATATCATAAGAGCTGTGCATTTCATCATCATGAAAATGTGTATTAGATCAGTAAAGAGCTGTGCTTTTCATCATCATGATGATGTGTGTTACATGGGTAGGGTGGTGCTTTTCATCATCATGATGATGTGTTACATGGGTAGGGTGGTGCTTTTCATCATCATGATGATGTGTGTTACATGGGTAGGGTGGTGCTTTTCATCATCATGATGATGTGTTACATGGGTAGGGTGGTGCTTTTCATCATCATGATGATGTGTTACATGGGTAGGGTGGTGCTTTTCATCATCATGATGATGTGTTACATGGGTAGGGTGGTGCTTTTCATCATCATGATGATGTGTGTTACATGGGTAGGGTGGTGCTTCTTAAAAATCACCTTGAAGATGTGTATTACGCATGTTAATCTAACCATGTTTTTCTATAATGTAACATTACTTTAACATATCTTTTCAATATAAAACGTTTATTTTCCTTGATGCATGGATTACGGGAATGGTTAACAACAGCACAGCTGTAAGATGAGATAATCATTTCCCTGTAAGATGACTCTACATCTCTGTGGTAGCAGGTTTATTTTTGTAGTTATTCATTCATTATTAAGCTTAAATGAGTGAAGCCAGAAGACTGGCAACACCTGCGAGCATGGTTCCACTCTAGGTTTCTTCCTAAGTTTCACCCCTTTTAGGGAGTTTCTCCTAGCCACTGTGCATCAACAGTGTTGTTGCTTGCTCTTTGCGGTTTCAGGCTGGATGTTTTGTAAAAGCGCATTTTGTGACAAAAGGCGCTCTGTCTGCGTTGAGCTATAACCAAAACAAATGGTAAAGCCAATTGCCTAGCCTACTGCAGCCATGTGTACCACCACAGGACTCCTAGAGTAGCCAGTTATAACCAAGTCAGATCTCCAGTTCAAAAGGAAGAGATGGTTCTGAAGCATTTTTTTCTCAGATGTTTTTTTAATTAAACCAGCAGAATACTTTAAGGTAGTTCTAAATTGTAAACTAATATGATGGCGCATGTGGTATTATTACTAATTGTTTAATAATCCTGCCTGTTGAGACCCATAGAGCTGTTTGTGTTTAATCATGGAACAGAAACAGAACACAGTTCAGTTAGGGTGTGGCATGGGGACATCTTTTAGAGGTACACCATCAATTAACAAGAGAATCAATCCCCGCCTCTCTTGTTCACTCAGACTTGTTATTTGGGTCATTCTGACTCATTCTTTTTTTATCACTGATAACAAGCAAGTGAAGGATTCATTACTACAACCATATGGTGTGTGTTAACTATGTAGTGTGTGTGTGTGTGTGTGTGTGTGTGTAATTCCTCAGTACTCCCAGAGGGTAGCACCCTCTACCCCCTCAGCATTAGCCTTCAGCACCCCAGCATGGTCTCCTTTCAGGTAGCGGCCCCCTGGCGCCTGTATCGCCATCTTGTTGTAGTCACACATCTCAAACAGGAAGTAGGTGGGTTGGTCCTCAGTGCACACCACCGCTGAGTCCTCCCCCACACACCAGAACTTCCCCTGGGAGTCTAGAAATAAAATTATAGAATATGCACACAATATTACACAAGAACCTCCCCTGCAGTCTGACAATAAAATAACCAAGAATCGTATTTGTTGCCCACCCAGAAGGCCTTTGGTGTGTGTGTTGCACAGTATACCAAAACGGTGGCAATTTTTCAATACAATAAAATATAAAAATGGTACTAGAACTGTTGTGACGTTCAGTGGTCCTAGAAGCCCAAAGAGCTGAAAAACATATGCTGAGTTTTTAATGAGTCAATACACCCACAGGGCACACCCCCTGGATGTGACGCAACGTGCGTAGTGCAGCAGCAGTCATTTATTTCAAAGAGGGCGTTCCTAAAGGTTTGACGGCTGATGGCGACTGATCGCTCGATGGTTGTAGCACAGCTCCTACGCCGTTCAATATCCCACCTACATTGTTTCCTAATACCAGCCGTGGCATAGCAAGCTATTTTATGAACTCTACTTGTTTGTTAACAATTATTATTCCATGGAATCACTACAGTAATATCTTTGGAGAAAGTGTCTAAATGTCATTATACCTCATATCTTATGACAGTTCCGTTCTATAAGTTATATATCCATTGCCATGTTTCCTGTGGACTTACTTGTCTTTACCATCATAACAGTATTTGTTTTCTAGTTGTTTATTTAGTTGTGTAACCCTGTACCAGTTGTTGTATATATATCTTATTTCTTACATGCCTTACATTGTTCTTATTGTTCTTTTATCTCCTGATACTTGTGCTTTGTAAATCTTTTGAATAAAAAAATGTGGCGTAGCTCTGCTGCTCTCTTCTCAATTTCACGGTAGGTTCACCAAATTGCACCTTGACTCATATTTCTTCCCTGTTGGCACCAGCCACCGGAGAAACATATCTTCCTCCAACCGTTTTCCATTCTACATGCATCTCCCCTTGGCTCATCCCTATATAGCAACTACTGATGACAACAAAAAGATGATACGCAGCCAGACTTCGTTGAAGTGGAGAAGTAAAATGTATATTAATGGTGGAGTCTCTCACTGTCTAATACTAAGTTAATCCAGCAAATAGACGCTAATTAGACATGTTACCTACCATGCCACTGAGCGTGACAATTAAACACACCATCTGCACATTTAATACCTACAGCAAATTTCCAGTCAATTTAAGACAACTTATGACCTTAATTCACCTGATTTTATTTTAAGACTTTTTAAGGAGTCGGGGGAACCCTGTAGTCCTGCCAAATGAGTCCCTCTATCCAAAACGGACTCTCGAATGAGTCCCTCTATCCAAAACGGACTCTCGAATGAGTCCCTCTATCCAAAACGGACTCTCGAATGAGTCCCTCTATCCAAAACGGACTCTCGAATGAGTCCCTCTATCCAAAACGGACTCTCGAATGAGTCCCTCTATCCAAAACGGACTCTCGAATGAGTCCCTCTATCCAAAACGGACTCTCGAATGAGTCCCTCTATCCAAAACGGACTCTCGAATGAGTCCCTCTATCCAAAACGGACTCTCGAATGAGTCCCTCTATCCAAAACGGACTCTCGAATGAGTCCCTCTATCCAAAACGGACTCTCGAATGAGTCCCTCTATCCAAAACGGACTCTCGAATGAGTCCCTCTATCCAAAACGGACTCTCGAATGAGTCCCTCTATCCAAAACAGACTCTCGAATGAGTCCCTCTATCCAAAACAGACTCTCGAATGAGTCCCTCTATCCAAAACAGACTCTCGAATGAGTCCCTCTATCCAAAACAGACTCTCGAATGAGTCCCTCTATCCAAAACAGACTCTCGAATGAGTCCCTCTATCCAAAACAGACTCTCGAATGAGTCCCTCTATCCAAAACAGACTCTCGAATGAGTCCCTCTATCCAAAACAGACTCTCGAATGAGTCCCTCTATCCAAAACAGACTCTCGAATGAGTCCCTCTATCCAAAACAGACTCTCGAATGAGTCCCTCTATCCAAAACAGACTCTCGAATGAGTCCCTCTATCCAAAACAGACTCTCGAATGAGTCCCTCTATCCAAAACAGACTCTCGAATGAGTCCCTCTATCCAAAACAGACTCTCGAATGAGTCCCTCTATCCAAAACAGACTCTCGAATGAGTCCCTCTATCCAAAACAGACTCTCGAATGAGTCCCTCTATCCAAAACAGACTCTCGAATGAGTCCCTCTATCCAAAACAGACTCTCGAATGAGTCCCTCTATCCAAAACAGACTCTCGAATGAGTCCCTCTATCCAAAACAGACTCTCGAATGAGTCCCTCTATCCAAAACAGACTCTCGAATGAGTCCCTCTATCCAAAACAGACTCTCGAATGAGTCCCTCTATCCAAAACAGACTCTCTAATGAGTCCCTCTATTCAAAACAGACGGTTTATAATTAACCTAATATCAGTATTGAAGTCACAATTCTGGTATCGCGCGCGCGTGTGTGTGTGTGTGTGTGCGTGTGTGTGTGTGTGTGTGTGCGTGTGTGTGTGTGTACCTTGGAGGCTGTAGGCTCCGTCTTTAAACTCTAGCTGAAAAACATCATAGGAGGAGCGATTAGAATCCAGCGTTCCGGTGCCAGCCTTACGACAGCCAATGAAACCGTGTTCTCCGCGGAGGACTATGATTGGCCGGTTGATTAGCTTCATCAGAAACTGCTCTGACTCCCCTGGATGACAGAGGAAACAGATCATAATGATGGATTAGCTGATTAGATTTTTCAATAATAAATCAAAGCTCTAATGAAGATTAAATTAATTGGCCTAAGCTAGTAATGACCTAAGCTAGTATACCAATAAAGGCAAAGCTAAAACGCTAGTCTAGTATACCAATAAAGGCCATGGGTATATGCTAGGCTAGTATACCAATAAAGCCCATGGGTACATGCTAAGCTAGTATACCAATAAAGGCCATGGGTATATGCTAGGCTAGTATACCAATAAAGGCCATGGGTATATGCTAGGCTAGTATACCAATAAAGGCCATGGGTACATGCTAAGCTAGTATACCAATAAAGCACATGGGTATATGCTAGCGGTCTCCATGGTGACAGACTGACCTGCATTGTCGATGGTAGCGGCTAGCTGTCCGTTCTTCTTGGCAACAACATACTTCCCGTTTGAGGCTCTGAGAGACACCCTCCCATCTCGCCACTCCAAGTCAAAGAGGCAGTTAGCTGACCTACAGACACACACACAATTTTATTTTCTCTTTTGAGAGAGTGAGTGTGTGTATGTCTGTGTGTGTGTGTACACGTGTGTGTACGTGTGTGTGTACGTGTGTGTGTACGTGTGTGTGTACGTGTTTCCTTGCCATTTCAGAACCAAAAAGTCCTAACAAAATTTGTTGGTGAAAGGGTTAGGATTCAGGTTAGGTTTAAGGGTTAGGATTCAGGTTAGGTTTAAGGGTTAGGATTCAGGTTAGGTTTAAGGGTTAGGATTCAGGTTAGGTTTAAGGGTTAGGATTCAGGTTAGGTTTAACGGTGAGATTGAGGTGGGTGTTTTACTTTGTGGATGCGGTACATTGCAGTCCTCCTGTGATGGTCAGAGTCCAGTACTTCCCGGCCGCAGTCCGGAACGCACATTTTCTGTTCTCACGACTCATCTCCACCTGGAATACTTCCTGGTCGCTCTCCTCATCCTGATTGGCTGACAAGTCCATCCCTGGCGAGCATTATAAATTCATCTTAAGATAGCGGGTCAGTAACAGGAAAGACATGTCTTCTTTACAAGAGAATGGGTTTCTGAAAATGGGCAGGGATTTCGCAATGCTAGCTTCCAACCCTGAGGCATCAAGAAGAGTTTTGACTGGGAGCTGCTCTCCTGTAGCAATGGGATGGTCAACAGGCAAGAGTTGTCAAAACTAAGAGCTCAGGTAGGCATGCAGGGCAGGGGTATTCAACACTTGTCTAGTCAGCCTGGTGTCCCAGGTACAGCCTGGTGTCCCAGGTACAGCCTGGTGTCTCAGGTACAGCCTGGTGTCCCAGGTACAGCCTGGTGTCCCAGGTACAGCCTGGTGTCCCAGGTACAGCCTGGTGTCCCAGGTACAGCCTGGTGTCCTAAGTATACATAAGTCCCTGATTAGAGGGTTGCAATGTAAAAGTGGAGAGAAACTGGCTTCAAGAGACAGAATCAGAGAGAGAGAGGGACAGAAAAAAACTCAATAACGCATGCAGAGAAGAACAATTCCCTCTTCTGATTAATATACAGGAGAGAGACACCAAATTGTATAATATATTTTAACAAGCCACCCTGTCTCCAACACAACAAACCCCTCCAATGCCAAGAGGAAACCATAGAGAAGAGCCCCCCACAGCCAGCTGATGCTGAAACTAAGTTCACAAACCAATACCAAGCCAACAAAACATCAGGACACTTAGACATTCTGTCCCAGTCACTAAATTACAAAACTAAAGGAAAATCCTCTCACCTACTGGAAATACAAAACATACTAATCACTGTGATATTGTCAGAGGTACATACTAATCACTGTGATATTGTCAGAGGTACATACTAATCACTGTGATATTGTCAGAGGTACACACTAATCACTGTGATATTGTCCGAGGTACACACTAATCACTGTGATATTGTCCGAGGTACACACTAATCACTGTGATATTGTCCGAGGTACACACTAAATCACTGTGATATTGTCCGAGGTACACACTAAATCACTGTGATATTGTCCGAGGTACACACTAAATCACTGTGATATTGTCAGAGGTACACACTAAATCACTGTGATATTGTCAGAGGTACACACTAAATCACTGATATTGTCCGAGGTACACACTAATCACTGTGATATTGTCAGAGGTACATACTAATCACTGTGATATTGTCAGAGGTACATACTAATCACTGTGATATTGTCAGAGGTACATACTAATCACTGTGATATTGTCAGAGGTACATACTAATCACTGTGATATTGTCAGAGGTACATACTAATCACTGTGATATTGTCAGAGGTACATACTAAATCACTGGTTTGCGAAACACTGTAGATGACAGGATGTTTGGGATTTCATCCTTTATTGATGGTACTAAAGATCAATCATTATCGCTGGGAGACGTCGATGAATAAACGGTGGTGAATCCCTCCCACCTCCCAGAATTCCCATTTACCACAGTGTCTATATAAAATGCACATGCTGCCAACTTTGAGTTAAATTTTTGTATGTTTGAAGAGGGACAATATAAACATCACCGAATACTTTTCAGGAAAAACTATCTGAAAGGAATGAGAGACTCATCCTGCAGATGGTGACACATTTCCTGTCCTTTGCCATACAAACTTCCTGTTTCATCCCCTCCCTCTCTTTGTACCTCCCTCCCTCTCTCAGTCCCCCCCCATCCCCTTCTCCCTCCAATTCACCCTTTATCTCCCCTCTCTTAACGTGTCATTTTGCTTCTTCTGAAAGTAGCTGAAGGCAGTTCTACCCCCCCCACTCTGAGATTCTAAACTGGGACACCACAAAGGACAGATTCCATTTCTGCTGGAAAATGTGTTCCATGTGAATGTGGGGATGGAGGAGAGGTTTGAATACAAATACACTGACCGCCTTCCATGCTAATCAATATCTGGGTTTGATCCTAGATAGAAGGAAGTGTTTTGTAATTTACATGCTGACATTATCTAGTCATCAACAAAACAAAGCCTGGCCTTATTAGGATAACATTATTAACAACAATTAATGAGGCAAAATCATGAACCTCCCATCTTTCCAAGTCCAATGACCCCAGGAGAATTACCCCTGAGCCTAACCATGACCCCAGGAGAATTACCCCTGACCCTAACCGACTATGACCCCAGGAGGATTACCCCTGACCCTAACCAACTATGACCCCAAGAGGATTACCCCTGAACCTAACCAACTATGACCTCAGGATGATTACCCCTGAACCTAACCAACTATGGCCTCAGGATGATTACCCCTGAACCTAACCAACTATGGCCTCAGGATGATTACCCCTGAACCTAACTACTTGTTTTAGTGACACCTTGTTTATTCTGATTCAGCATCTAAATCTGACAAAGTGACAAAGTGCATCTGAGGGGAAAGTAGAATGTTTTGGCATCACCAGAGCGTGTCACTGGAGCACGTCACTGAAACAACCTGGGCCAGTCGGTTAAAAATTACAAATATCCACCTTCTGATGAAGCCTGGCTGATTGTACATGTTCAATTTAGCAGAGATGTTAACCAAGGTGCACAGAGAAATACCATAAACATTAATGGAATTCATGAATTGAATGTCCCTTAACACTATGCTGAGAAGAGACACTGCATGGTGAACTCACCTAACACACGGATCCAGAATATTAACATCACATTGTTTTACAAACACAGCAGCCCAAACAGTGACCCTTTAGAGGGCTGAACCCAGAAACAACAGCTACAGTCATCCACTAATCATCAGTAACAAACAAATCAACATCTCTAAATAACAACACTATAATTGATCATTATTGTTATTAAATGTAACCAAAATAAATGTTTATTTTCCATAAATGCTAACAAATTCTAAATAGAGCAATTAAATTAACATTTGACATTGTCAATGTTTTCCTTTGATTGACATCCTTGATTTTGACAGGTCCAGAATCAGTGCACATAGACTGACCAGAGACAAAATATTGGAAGTCAGAAGAAAGCCTTTTTTTCCTACTCTGCTGGAAACATGATTCAATCAGGAGAAGAGGATGAGAAGGGAGGGACAAGTCACTAATCTGTAGAAGAAAAGAGAGAGGAGACTAATCTGACCCTGTCTGAGCCCCTAATACCACGCAGTGAAGTCACCAGAGGAAATGTTCCTCTCCCCCCTCCTCATTTAGGTGGTTGAAAAGTTCCACTCATATTAACGACCAGTTAAGTTGACTTGTTCTCATTTACAGAGGTTCCGTCGGTCCTACCTTGCCTGGTGGAGACGTTCCTGTCGTTGGCAGCGGTGAGAACCACCTGAGGGTGACTCTGCTCCATGGAGAACAGCTCGTCCTTCCCGACACGGCTGCTCTTCCCACTCTTCATGGTCCCGCTCGGCCCTGACGGCGCCAGGTAGCGTCCCGAACAGTCCCGGAACGCCACCTTCCCGGAGCGGAACTCCAGGGTGTAACCGGTGTTCCTACTGGGCGTGGCCTCCAGACGGCCGGTGTTGGTCAGGAAGTGGTTGTCGGAGGTCTGCAGGTGGTAGCGCTGGTCCTGGAACACCAGCGTGATAAGGGAGTCCACGCCCCACGGTACGTCACGGTTGGTGGATACCTCAGGATGGTCAAGGTCAAGGTTCAGGTGGGCATAACGCTTCCTGGCCAGGCTGAACAGGTTCACCTGGAGGCAGGAGTAGCAGGTCCAAGCCCAGCAGGGGTGGGGTGTCAATCAGAGAATCACTTGTATTTTATAAAACCCTTTTTACATCAGTGGTTGTCACAAAGTGCTAGTTCAGACACCCAGCCCGAAACACCAAAGAGCCAGCAACAAGCTGATGCACAGAACAACTCCCTAGTATGGCCTGAACCTAGACAGGAACAAGAATTGGAGTGGGGGGTAGTATTACCTGTGGATGCATGGCCAGGTGGACACACCACATCTCTGCTGCAGACACGGTCTGAAACAGGCACGCAGGAGCACGTACACACAAACACACAAACACACAAACACACAAACACACAAACACACAAACACACAAACACACAAACACACAAACACACACAGTAACTCCAGTGATACCAATCAATCTTTCTAAATCAACAAAGCGCAGCCATAGATACAGTATAATGAGTCACACCACACACTAGGTCAACATATTACTCATGTACCTGAGCAAAGCAGCTGATCCGGTCTTCACTTCCTCCCAGGTATCTACCATAGGTCTCGGACTGCAGGGACCAGCGCCCGTCATCGTGCGCCGTTAGGACCCACCGACAGTCTTTGTCTCCAGACTCGCTCTCCCCTTTAACGTTCCCGTCTTTATCGGTTCCCAGATAGCGTCCAAGATGAGAGCGGAGGAACACCACGTTGCCGCTGGCGTCTCCTGTTTCGGCGGTGTTCTGTTCCAGCGTCCACATCTGCTTCTTCTTCAGGCTCAAGGCGGAGGCGTTGATTTTAAAACCAAACGTTTCAGCTGTTAGATATTTATTCCCGGCGTTAATGAGGCCGAGCTGTATCTGCAGGATATCACCGCCGCTGGTACAACACCCGTTGGAAGACATGGTCCTGACCTCGTATGCTGCGCGCACGTGAAGCTCTGGTTATTCAGTTCGTGGATTGAAATAGAGGTTCTTTGTGCTGCGTGTAAGTGATGGTCTGTTGAGTTGGCACGCGGGTGAATCTAGTCTGTCTCTACTGCATCTCCGGACAGCCTCACGCTGCAAGGACGGCTCTAATAACCCAAATGACGTCACGACCCCCCCCCCCCCCCCCCCCCCCAACAAACCGACATAGACACACCACCACCTGCATGCAAATAGAAACCTGAACTGTCAGTATGACCAGAGATCAGTTACAGAAAAATGTTTGTGTTTATGTAAAGACAGTGGAAGAGGGGTTTGGAAAGAGAGTGAGAGTGAGAGAGAGAGGCTAGGAAAGAGAAAGGAGGGAGGTGAGTGAGAGAAAGTGAGGAGAGGTAGAGCCTGAGAGAAAGCGAATGACAGAGAAAGATAGAATAAATGCCAGAGGGGCAGGTAAAAAAATTCCCAAAATTATACAGATTAGATACATTGACCTAAAGAGAGGCTACCAGACTACATGAGCACTGGGACTGACACTAAATAAAGAAATACCTTGACTATGTACAGACTCAGTGAACATGTCCTTGACTATGTACAGACTCAGTGAACATGTCCTTGACTATGTACAGATTCAGTGAACGTGTCCTTGACTATGTACAGACTCAGTGAACATGTCCTTGACTATGTACCAACTCAGTGAACATGTCCTTGACTATGTACCAACTCAGTGAACATGTCCTTGACTATGTACAGACTCAGTGAACGTGTCCTTGACTATGTACAGACTCAGTGAACGTGTCCTTGACTATGTACAGACTCAGTGAACGTGTCCTTGACTATGTACAGACTCAGTGAACGTGTCTTTGACTATGAACAGACTCAGTGAGCATGTCCTTGACTATGAACAGACTCAGTGAACGTTTCTTTGACTATGTACAGACTCAGTGAACATGTCCTTGACTATGAACAGACTCAGTAAGCATGTCCTTGACTATGTATAGACTCAGTGAACATGTCCTTGACTATGTACAGACTCAGTGATTGGCTTTGACTATGTACAGATTCAGTGAGCATGGCCTTGTGCAAACTCTGTGATTGGCCTTGATTGCGTACAGATTCAGTGATTGCCTTGACTGTAGAGAGAGGACACTTCAGGCAGACCTGTACAGACTCAGTGAATGTGGTTTTGACTGTAGAGAGAGGACACTTCAGGCAGACCTGTACAGACTCAATGAACGTGGTTTTGACTGTAGAGAGAGGACACTTCAGGCAGACCTGTACAGACTCAGTGAACGTGGTTTTGACTGTAGAGAGAGGACACTTCAGGCAGACCTGTACAGACTCAATGAACGTGGTTTTGACTGTAGAGAGAGGACACTTCAGGCAGACCTGTACAGACTCAGTGAACGTGGTTTTGACTGTAGAGAGAGGACACTTCAGGCAGACCTGTACAGACTCAATGAACGTGGTTTTGACTGTAGAGAGAGGACACTTCAGGCAGACCTGTACAGACTCAGTGAACGTGGTTTTGACTGTAGAGAGAGGACACTTCAGGCAGACCTGTACAGACTCCGTGAATGTGGTTTCGACTGTAGAGAGAGGACACTTCAGGCAGGCTTTTTTGTTTGGCAATCCATGTTCACACTGCCAACAAAATGATGTGGAAACAGCACTTCCTCCTGCCTGATGTATGACCACATTAGAGACACACAGTATTTTCCTTTGATCATACAGATGTACAAAGAACACTGAACACACCTGGATCTCTCAGGCAAAAGCAATGTCCAATCACAGCAGCAGGATTTCTGACCTGTTGTAGCCAGGAAAGGTCCACAAAAATCATAAACAACTAATATTTATATTTGTTTTGTTATGCTCCTTGTCATTGTCACTCTTTAGTTGGCAGGACCACTCTGTGGGCATTGTACTCTTACAGACCCTAGTACATAGTAGCTAGTACAGAGGGGTTATTCCTTACAGATCCTAGTACAGAGGGGTTATTCCTTACAGATCCTAGTACAGAGGGGTTATTCCCTACAGATCCTAGTACAGAGGGGTTATTCCCTTACAGATCCTAGTACAGAGGGTTTATTCCCCTACAGATCCTAGTACAGCAGAGTTATTCTCCTACAAATCCTAGTACAGAGTGGTTATTCCCTACAGATCCTAGTAAAGAGGGGTTATTCCCCTACAGATCCTAGTACAGAGGGGTTATTCCCTACAGATCTTAGAACAGAGGGGTTATTCCCTACAGATCCTAGTACAGAAGGGTTATACCCCTACAGATCCTAGTACAGAAGGGTTATTCCCCTACAGATCTCCTAGTGCAGAGGGGTTGTCCCCTACAGATCATAGTAGAGTGGAGTTATTCCCTACAGATCATAGTAGAGTGGGGTTATTCCCTACAGATCAATGTACAGTGGAGTTATTCCCTACAGATCATAGTACAGTGGGGTTATTCGCCTACAGATCATAGTACAGTGGGGTTATCCCTACAGATCATAGTACAGTGGGGTTATCCCTACAGATCATAGTACAGTGGGGTTATCCCTACAGATCATAGTACAGTGGGGTTATTCCCCTACAGATCCTAGTACAACAAGGATGCAACCAGTCTTACTTTTTACTTCTTACTTTTTAATGTTTATGCCTTACTGGACTGTGGTTCTGCATGCCAGTTTGGACTTTGGTTGTAAACTCCAGTTTTGGACTCTGGTTCTGGGTGTGCTCTGTGTGGCTCATTGGAACCATCAACACATTAACCTTGCTTCACCCCTAACCCCAAGCTTCAACAGTGTATCTGGGATTCGTGAGTTGTGCCATTATTTAATTCCACATGGGTGGAGATATTCAGAGCTGACAGACGCCTGCTTGTTTTCTGAGAGAGATGGGGGGTGAAGAGAGGTAGAGGGTGGAGAGAGGGGAGAGCAGAGGGGAGAAAGGTGGGAGAGAAGGAGTAATGAGGAGGGTGGATAGAGGGGAGAGCAGGGGGGAGAAAAGTGGGAGAGAAGGAGTAATGAGGAGGGTGGATAGAGGGGAGAGCAGGGGGGGAGAAAGGTGGGAGAGAAGGAGTAATGAGGAGGGTGGATAGAGGGGAGAGCAGGGGGGGAGAAAGGTGGGAGAGAAGGAGTAATGAGGAGGGTGGATAGAGGGGAGAGCAGGGGGGGAGAAAGGTGGGAGAGAAGGAGTAATGAGGAGGGTGGATAGAGGGGAGAGCAGGGGGGGAGAAAGGTGGGAGAGAAGGAGTAATGAGGAGGGTGGATAGAGGGGAGAGCAGGGGGGAGAAAGGTGGGAGAGAAGGAGTAATGAGGAAAGACCACAGACAGAGTTGAAAACTGACCAATGAAAAGTGTACAGACTGTAGATAGATATCAGATTGTAGATCTATCTATATAGTCTATATACATACAGAGAGATAGACTGTAGATAGATATCAGATAGTAGATCTATCTATATAGTCTATATACATACAGAGAGATAGACTGTAGATAGATATCAGATAGTAGATCTATCTATATAGTCTATATACATACAGAGAGATAGATTGTAGATAGATAGTAAATAGTAGATCTATCTATATAGTCTATATACATACAGAGAGATAGATTGTAGATAGATATCAGATAGTAGATCTATCTATATAGTCTATATACATACAGAGAGATAGATTGTAAATAGATATCAGATAGTAGATCTATCTACATAGTCTATATACATACAGAGAGATAGATTGTAAATAGATAGTAAATAGTAGATCTATCTATATAGTCTATATACATACAGAGAGATAGATTGTAGATAGATATCAGATAGTAGATCTATCTATATAGTCTATATACATACAGAGAGATAGATTGTAAATAGATAGTAAATATATAGATACAAGATATATAGATAGATATTTGATCGATGTAGTAATAATGATAATAATAATAACTTTATTTGTATAGCTCTTTTCTAGTACAGTTATACAAAGTGCTTAACACACAATAAAAAATATGAATACAGTAAAAAAAATATATATGAAAACGTATTAATTTTTAAAAAGTACAAGAAGTAAAAAGAATAAACAAAATATAAAATCACAATGATAAAATATTTGTAAAACCATCTTATAAAAAAAATTTTTTAGTTGAGATTTTAAAGAATGCACTGACATAGCATCTCTGACATTCTGTGGTAGGCTGTTCCAGAGTCTAGGGGCCCAAATATCAAAGGCCCCGTTCCCTTTAGTTTTCAGTCTAGACACTGGAACAGACAGAAGTCCTTTTTCATCTGATCTGAGAGGCCTAACAGTGCAGTATGGGTTGAGCATGTCACTAATGTAATCAGGTGCCAGACCATGAGGTGCCTTAAAAGTGATTTGAAATGTTAAAATCTACTCTGAAATTCACTGGTAACCAATGTAGAGCTGCCAACACAGGGGTTATATGAGACCTTGATTTAGTCCTTGTAAGTCTGGCAGCTGAATTCTGTACAACTTGGAGTTTACTTAGGGAGCAGTACCGTGCACAGACATTCAGAGGGGCATGTGCTGAATCTGAAAAAGTGTGTGGCGTCGTCGGCTCACACGGACCGGCGATGAGTTGGAGTGAGTGACGAGCACATCTGGGTGAAGCACCAAGGCAGTTGGGCACTTGTCATCTGGAAGGGGCACTAGGTAGCAAAGGGGCATGTGCTCTGCACAGGTTGAGCCTTAGCTTCGCATGTGCCTGTTAGGGCCAATAACTTTGGTTTTATCAATGTTTAACTGAAAATTATTGGACCTCCAGTTTGTAAACATCTTCCAGGCAATTGTGCAGAACACACAACTTGCTCAAGTCATTTGGCTTAACCGACAAATACAAATGATAGTACCTAATGGAAGCATATACAGAGAAAACAGGATTGGCCCCAGGATGGAACCCTGTGGAACACCACATATGACAGGAACAGAGGAAGACACATAATTGTTAATCAACACTACAAATGCTCTATTTGACAGATACGACTTGAACCAATCTGGTGTAATCCCTGAGATCCCAACACAATTTCTAAGTCTGTCAATTAAAATGTTGTGGTCTGTAGTGTCAAAAGCTGCACTAAAATCTTGTAACAACAAGACTGAACATTCTCCAGAGTCAACATTCAACGACAAATCATTTGTAACCATTATAACAGCAGTTTCAGTTCTGTGTTTCTGATGAAAGTCTGATGGGAATTTCTCAAAAATAAAAAAAAGTTACTTTGCAACAACTTTCTCTAAAATGTTGTATATGAAGGGCAGCTTGGAAATTGGCCTGTCATTATATAAAACAGAGATGTCAAGATTCGTTTTTTTAAGGGGCTGAACACATGCTGACTTAATAATCAGGTATTGAACCTGTACGGAGAGACCTGCTTGTGTCCCTGACTATGTACAGTTGGGTTAAATACTTTTAGACAGGAGTAAAGAACTTCAATACGTTGCAGAATATGGTTTATCATTGATGTAATATTTGCAATTTTCTGATTAAAGAGGTTAAGAACGTTCCCCAGTCTACAGCAGTTAAGGCCATGTCCTGACTGGTGCTGGATTAACAACACGGTCAACAGTTTTGGGTTGTGACAGTTTGCTGCATTTAGTTCAGAAAAAAACCCAGCCTTCATATTCTAAATTACCTTATGATAAGATAATAGCAGCTCCTTCACATAGATGTAATGGATATGTAGTTTAGTCATTTTCCATTTTTGTTCTGCTTTCTAGGTCTCCTTAAGGTTTCATATGTTCTCATCTAACCAAGGGTACAGTTTTGTTTCAGGCTTTGACCTCGATCTAAAAGGAGCAATTTCATCAAGAGTGCTATGACATAGTTTGTTGAATCTATTTAGTGATACATCAGTACAACATGTGTCATATAGGTTTTCACTCTGACTAGGAA